>NW_027446695.1:855000-857500 GCF_038048845.1 Mixophyes fleayi | reverse complement strand
GGGAGGAAACCACAGCACCCGGAGGAAACCCACGCAAACACAGGGAGAACATACAAACTTCACACAGATAAGGCCATTGTTGATATAAGTACTGGCTCTGCTTACCATTGTCCAGTCTAGTACATAACTGTATTAATGCTGTGAAATATTATTACTTTGAATGCCTTAAATATGCAAGAGCGCATTTGGGTAAGTTTATGCTAATAAAAGATATATGCACTTTTCTTGCCTACCCATACTATTTAATAACCACCAAAAATTAAGCAATATGTAAGCACTGCTTCCAGTTGAAATCAGTCTGTCTGTCTATCTATCTATCTATCTATCTATCTATCTATCTATCTATCTATCTTTCTATCTATCTATCTTTCTATCTTTCTATCTATCTATCCGTCTGTCTATCTTTAAAACTGAAAGACATCCATTAAACATACACAATGACAGCATATTTAGTGTGTAATTGATGCTAAAACACAATTCTCACTCTCCTAATATAGCTGATTTTTGACAATGAACTGCATTTTTCATGTGAAGCATTTGATGTCATAAAGATGTAAACCTCACAAAGCAATTCTGTCACTGGTCAGTTTGCTTGACAGACATCTGACTTTAAGGTACTAGCCAATGGAAACATGGTGACATGTAAATATGAAAGCACATTAGGACAAAATATGCAATAAGATAGAGGCAAAGGGAGATGGCTGCTGGGAATGTATTTCATTTATCCCAGAAAATCTTTAAATCTAAGTATTAATACTACGTTGATGTACTTTTGAAATTGGAGAGCTACTTTTTACTAAAAGTACATCTCCCTTATATAATTAAGTATAATGCAGACCTGCTCAAAAACTTAGTATAATTAAAGAAGTCTTATGCCATAAATGATGATGATGAGAGCTGCTTATGTGAATGTCTATAGTGGTTTTCTCTACCAGTGTCACTGTATTAGACAACTGTTATCAAACTTAGCAATAATGATGCATTAATCTGCCAATCAAGTGTGAAAGCTGGCTATGTGTATAGGCATAGTAAACACATATCATCATCATCCTCATTATCATTTATTTATATAGTGTCACTAATAGCGCAGCGCTGTACAGAGAACCCATTCACATCAGTCCCTACCCTATTGGAGCTTACAGTCTAAATTCCCTAATATAGACACACACTCACACACAGACAGAGAGGGAGAGACTAGGGTCAATTTTGATAGCAGCCAATTAACCTAACAGTATGTTTTTTGGAGTGTGGGAGGAAACCCACGCAAACACAGGGAGAACATACAAACTTCACACAGATAAGGCCATTGTTGATATAAGTACTGGCTCTGCTTACCATTGTCCAGTCTAGTACATAACTGTATTAATGCTGTGAAATATTATTACTTTGAATGCCTTAAATATGCAAGAGCGCATTTGGGTAAGTTTATGCTAATAAAAGATATATGCACTTTTCTTGCCTACCCATACTATTTAATAACCACCAAAAATTAAGCAATATGTAAGCACTGCTTCCAGTTGAAATCAGTCTGTCTGTCTGTCTATCTATCTATCTATCTATCTATCTATCTATCTTTCTATCTATCTATCTTTCTATCTTTCTATCTATCTATCTATCGGTCTGTCTATCTTTAAAACTGAAAGACATCCATTAAACATACACAATGACAGCATATTTAGTGTGTAATTGATGCTAAAACACAATTCTCACTCTCCTAATATAGCTGATTTTTGACAATGAACTGCATTTTTCATGTGAAGCATTTGATGTCATAAAGATGTAAACCTCACAAAGCAATTCTGTCACTGGTCAGTTTGCTTGACAGACATCTGACTTTAAGGTACTAGCCAATGGAAACATGGTGACATGTAAATATGAAAGCACATTAGGACAAAATATGCAATAAGATAGAGGCAAAGGGAGATGGCTGCTGGGAATGTATTTCATTTATCCCAGAAAATCTTTAAATCTAAGTATTAATACTACGTTGATGTACTTTTGAAATTGGAGAGCTACTTTTTACTAAAAGTACATCTCCCTTATATAATTAAGTATAATGCAGACCTGCTCAAAAACTTAGTATAATTAAAGAAGTCTTATGCCATAAATGATGATGATGAGAGCTGCTTATGTGAATGTCTATAGTGGTTTTCTCTACCAGTGTCACTGTATTAGACAACTGTTATCAAACTTAGCAATAATGATGCATTAATCTGCCAATCAAGTGTGAAAGCTGGCTATGTGTATAGGCATAGTAAACACATATCATCATCATCCTCATTATCATTTATTTATATAGTGTCACTAATAGCGCAGCGCTGTACAGAGAACCCATTCACATCAGTCCCTACCCTATTGGAGCTTACAGTCTAAATTCCCTAATATAGACACACACTCACACACAGACAGAGAGGGAGAGACTAGGGTCAATTTTGATAGCAGCCAATTAACCTAACAGTATGTTTTTTGGAGTGTGGGAGGAAACCACAGCACCCGGAGG
>NW_027446695.1:760000-850000 GCF_038048845.1 Mixophyes fleayi | reverse complement strand
TACAAACTTCACACAGATAAGGCCATTGTTGATATAAGTACTGGCTCTGCTTACCATTGTCCAGTCTAGTACATAACTGTATTAATGCTGTGAAATATTATTACTTTGAATGCCTTAAATATGCAAGAGCGCATTTGGGTAAGTTTATGCTAATAAAAGATATATGCACTTTTCTTGCCTACCCATACTATTTAATAACCACCAAAAATTAAGCAATATGTAAGCACTGCTTCCAGTTGAAATCAGTCTGTCTGTCTGTCTATCTATCTATCTATCTATCTATCTATCTTTCTATCTATCTATCTTTCTATCTTTCTATCTATCTATCCGTCTGTCTATCTTTAAAACTGAAAGACATCCATTTGCTCAAACCTCAGATCTTTTGAATGTACCCAGTTCATCTCAGCCCGTTCCAGCCCAAGTTCAACTGGGGCCCCTGTGAAACAGTTGAGGTAGTAGGGGAGTAACATTTTGGAGTCCAGAATAGGAGGGGGAGGAGGAGTCAGGTTTTGAAAGAGGGAAAAGAGGAGGTACTGTAAATAAATCGTTTCCTGGTATTTTCTAGTGATGAAGAGATGGAGCGTGGAGGTTGTTAGGACTGGGGAATGTGAACTTGTGCTTAAACCAAAGGTTGCCAAGAGACTGTTATGAGCTTACCTGATCCCCGTTCTGCTGCGCTGTCAGCGTGGTCTAGCAGCTGTATCCGCTCTGTGCAGCGCTTCTCCTGATGGCGTCCCCGCTCTTCCGGGTTCTTCCTGCAGCTAGTCATGTGACTCCTGGGCGGGGAATTCAAATAGCTATATCTTCTCTGCTCTGACACGCTGCCTGTGTCAGAGCAATGTGTTTCCTGTTCCTGGCTAACAGTTCCTGTATTCCTGACTCCTGTGAACCTGCTCCCTGTGTACTCCTTTATTCCTCCTACTCCTATGTACCAACCTGGCTGTGACCTGACTATTCTTTGGCTTATTCCTGGCACCACGTATTGGACTGTCTTCCCTGTGTACCGACCCGGCTGTGTTATCAACTACTCTCTGAATTTCCCTTTGGCATCGTATACCTGATATCTCCTGTGTACTGACCCGGCTGTGTTATCAACTACTCTCTGGATTTCCCCCTGGCACCGTATACCTGATATCTCCTGTGTACCGACCCAGCTGTGTTCCTGGACCCATCTCCTGCTACGCACTCATTGACTCCGTGCATCTACCGCTTACTGCTCCAGACCTTTAAACCCTGGAATTCACGGCTAACCTGGGGGCTGCGACCTGCGGTTCTTTGGCAACAAAGACCACACTACCTTGCGGTGGTTCTTGGTGAAGACCGGAAGGCCGTTAGACTCCGCGCCCTAGGTAAGCCTGTGCAAATACTGACTAAGGCATTTAAATCGGAACAGAGATGTAGGAAGACTAGGAACTTGTCCCTGCAGGAGGTTATCCCTGAGTATAAAAAGCCGAAGTACAAGACAAAATCAAGGGTATGTAGTAAATCACCTGAGGTTAAGTCTACCAGGGAGGAGTTCTTGAAAAGTCCTGTAAAGTCTTATTCTAGGCATCTTTTGGTAGAAGAGCAGGCACCAGTTCTCTGTTTCTTAAGCCCTTTTGGAATTGTGAGCTGGGTTCCTGAACCAGATCTGTGGGCCCATGGTCCCACTTTGGGGGCTGCTCTGGTTATTATGGATCTGGCCCCCCCAGTTCCTGGTCCTCCCGACCCACAGGGGGTTAATTTAGGGTCTTTATAATCTAGTATTATGGATAGGAGTGAAGACGAAGATGTCCTTGCTTCTGTTAGAACATGTCGTGTTATTGTTAACCTAGACTCCAGCAAGGAGGCCCCAGAAGGCAAAGTGGCGGTAATCTGGGATGATGACACCATGCCAGCTGGAGTTAGTATTAAGAGATGGGGTTCCTCAGATGAGGATTCCATCAAACAAGTAAAGAAGAAGTAAGCAGGGTACTACTTTCTATAACTCAGAAGGATGGCTTCCCAACCTATAAGTTTGCCACCACTGATGTGGCACCCACATTGTCCAAACATGCTTACTACAAGGCCTTTTTTCAGCATGGTTGAGGCTGATTTTTTATTTTTGCAGGAAACCAGAATAGGTCGCTTAGCTGACCTTCATAAGGCTAAGAGAGAGTGGAGGCGTGGGCCTTAATACTGGTCTCTTGCGGCCCAGTCGTACGGTGGGGTGGCAGTCCATTTTACTGATATGATATCTGTCCAATGAGTTATAGAACGCCAAGTAGTAGATGTATGATTTTGGATGTCAACCCGAGAGGCCACGACCTGAGACTGATCAACATCTGTGGTCCACAAACTAAATGGGAAAGGAAGAGTCTTTTCAGAGAGATAAAGTCATATCTTTTTTCGGCTCGGCAAATAGTCTTTGGTGGTCACTTCTACACTATTTTTAGGACCAAAGACAGGGAAGGTTCAAGGACTTCTCTGGGCTATGACTCCATTTTTTTAGTTAGTATGACGAGGCAGGTGGGTGTGGTAGTTGTGCATATTCAACATTCTCCAGACCTCACGGGTTTCACTTATTAAAACGGTAGCTGGAGGTCTAGGATAGATAAGTTTTTCACTAAGGAGAGTTCGAAAACTTTGGCTCCAGAGCTAAAGCTGGTAGAGTTCTCCGACCACGTTTACCTTAGTGTATCCTTGAATGCTTCAGGGACTCTTCAGAAAGGTAGGGGCCTTTGGCGCCTGAACTCTAAGTTCCTAGAGGAAGAGGTGATAACTAAGACAGTCTTTTAGGGACTTCTTTGAATCCCAAGAGACACTTTTGGAGGCAGGTTGGAGTAGGTCAGAGTGGTGGGATGTATTAAAAAAGAGGATCCGGGGTTTCTTACGTGACCTGGTAGCTAAAAACAACTTGCTAAGAGAAAATACCTATTTGGCATTGAGAAGGAAACTTGGATTTCTGATCTCTGAACAGGGAGATGGTGGTGAAATCTCCTGAGTGAAGGCACAGATGAGAGAAGTGCAATAAGACCAGTTTTCTTCCTTGGCTCTGGAGAGGGACTATGAGAAGTACCTCTCGCCAGACCCTTACCTGAACTGTAGGAAGTCGGTAGATATGAAAGAGGTGAGAGGTCTGTACGATGGGAAGGGTGTTCTCAGGGATGATAAGGAGGGCATCATTGATGTTGTGCAGTCTTTCTACTCTGATCTCTTGTCTGAGAAATCACTAGACAGAGAGAAGATTGTCCATTTCCTGAGGGAGAGACCTGGTCTTGAGGATCTCAGCAATTTGCTTGAGTCCTTGGGCAGCGAGATAACGGGGGATGAAGTCAGAATGGCCATAGATGAGTTGTCTAAAAAGAAATCTCCAGGCCCGGATGGCGAGTTCTTTAAGATCTTTGTGGACATTCTGGCTCCACGCCTCGTCTAGGTTTTTAATGAGAGCCTGGAGAGAGGTTTATTACCTCCCTCCATGAGGGTTTCCGCACTTATTTTGCTGCCCAATGGGAAGGATCAGTCGCGTATTGTGAACTGGCGCCCCATAGCCCCTCTCAATACCGACAGAAAGATTTGGGCAAAGGTGCTTTTTAATAGACTGATGCAGATCTCCGGTCAAATACTTTCCCCCTGACAGCATTGCACTGGGAAAGAAAAAAGTATCTTCAGGGCTGTCCTGGGGGTCCAGGAGGCCATTGAGCGGTGTCTGGCTGAGAAGTGGGGAAAGTGTCTTTTAGCTCTGGATCAGTCAAAGGACTTTGACAGGGTGGATCACGAGTACCTGTGGGCTCTACTTCTGAGGTATGAACTTCCAGTGTGGGTAGTGAATTGACTTTTACAAACAGGCTGAGAGCTTCTCTCTTGTGAATGGTTGGGTAGGTCCATCCTTTGTGGTCAACTCGGGAGTAATGCAGGGTTTCCCCTTGAGCCCCCTATTGCAAGTGTTTGCAATAGATCCTTTCATTCGAAGGATTGAAGGCGGCTCAATACGAGGGGTGCTGTTGGTTCCGGAGGGTCCTTTGAAGGTGGTGACCTATGCGGACGATGTCACTGTCGTCTTGTCGAGTACTGCGGAAGCAATAGATGTAGCAACTCTGGTCTGCAGGTAGTCCGAGGCAGTGGCTCGAAAGTAGAGATGCTCACTGACCCCGTGTTTTGATTTTGGTTTTGGATCTGGATTACCGTCGTGTTTTAGTTTTGCCAAACCGCCATTGCGTGTTTTGGTTTTGATTTTGTTTGGTTTTGTTTTGCTATTTGTTTCAAAAATCAATGTTTTTGGTCATAAAAGAACCAAATTTAGTGCTCCACCTGTTTCTTGGATAAGTAATGTAGTTGTAAAGCTAAAAAATTATCAAAAAAACATTTTAATTCCTAGTAGGCCTTCATTAATTCTACACACAAACCAGATTGTCTTTATCTCCAACTATGCATATTGGCAATGCAGCCATCATCTTTGGATGTATATTACACCCTACACTTATAGTTAAATATGTAAAGAAATGGACAAAGACAGTTTGGTTTCTGTCTCTATAGGTCCCCCTCCACTTATATAAAATACCAAAAAATTCAGCCGTTATAGACTGTACAATATTAATTGAAATGGAGAAAGCCAGTTTGGTTTCTGTCTCTCTAGGCCCCCCTCCACTTGTATAATATACCAAAAAACTCAGCCATTATAGACTGTACAATATTAATAGAAATGGACAAAGCCAGTTTGGGGTCACTCTGTGTATGACACCCTACCCTTAAGGAGAAATTGCCCAAACAGCAGCCTTTCAAGACGTTACGTGATATGGAAATGCCCCAAGTCCCTTTCCTCTATTGGGTGTAGATTGCACTCTACACTTAAATAGAAAGTTTTAAAAAGATGTTATCATCATCATCTTCATCATCACCCTCATAAGTTTGTACTTCATCATCACAGACTATCAATTCAGCGCCGCTTGAATCCACCATTAGAGAACAGTCAGTGCTTGGATGTCTTGGATGGTGAAGGCCTTCCTCGTGGAAGATGTAGTTCATTTTTATAAACATCATTTTCTACACATTTTTGGGAAGTAACCTTCTATGGCGATCACTGACTAAGTTCCCTGCTGTGCTGAACACTCGTTTAGAGTACACACTGGAGGGTGGGCAACTTAAGTATGGCAAAGCAAGTTTGTACATGGGTTTCCAAATTGCATGCTTTTCTTCCCAGTAAGGAAAGGGACTGTCTGACATTTCCATATCAATTACCTCTTTAAAATAATCCTCCACCATCTTTTGCATGTTAATACTCATATTGGATGGAGTTATGGGCAAGGTCACACATTTTTTTGAAAAATCCTTCAAACCAGCCCAGATGTTAAACTGTTCTGGTCTGCCCTCTGTGTCTTCCCTGCTTCTTTTTTGAAAATTTTATTTTTTTACGAGCAGCAGCTGCTTGAGAAACTGAAGAAGGACACGTAGTCAAGCCAAGGCCCAGTTCAGCAGACAACTTGCTGAGCAATAGCTCCTTGCAAAAGTTCACATCTCGTTCATTTTGAAGCAGAGACTCAATGTGGGTCTTAAACCTTGAATCAAGCACAGTGGCCAAAACGTACTGATCCGAGTTCAAGATCTTAATAACTTAAGGATCATTGTGAAGCTAATTAAGTACTTGATCGACAAGGCCAACATACTTGGCGGAATTGCTTGCTTTCATCTTCTCCTTCAGTTTCTCAAGCTGCTTTTCCAATAGTCTAATTAAAGGAATTACTTGGCTCAATCTAGCAGAATCTGCACTCACTTTACACATCACAACTTCAAATGGTTTCAGCACCTTGCACAGCACTGAAAGGATTCCCCACTGTGCAAGACTGAAATACATCCCCCCTCCTTTCCCAATATCATGGCTTGTGCAATACGCTTGGATGGCTTTGCGCTGTTCCTCCATCCTCTGAAGCATGTACAGGGTGGAAGTCCACCTAGATACCACCTCTTGCTTAAGTTGGTGGCAGGGCAAGTTAAACTGCTCTTGGAGCTGCTGCAATCTCCTACATGCTGTGGCAGAATGCCTGAAATGGCCTGAAATTTTACGGGCCACCAAAAGCATCTCCTGCACCCCATGGTTATTTCGTAGGAAGCTCTGCACCATCAAATTGATGGTGTGAGCAAAACAGGGAATGTGATGGAATTCACCCAGCTGTAATGCTCGCACTATATTGTTGGCGTTATCAGAAATAACATATCCTGGGGAGAGTCCAAGGTGAAAATGTATCAATCTCTGGTTTCTTCAACTCGCGGGAGTTCGGCGAGATGACAGCTAAAATTTAAAGCGGCGCTGCCTTGTAAAGGCAAGTTTCCCTTTACAAGGCAGCGCCGCTTTAAATTTTAGCTGTCATCTCGCCGAACTCCCGCGAGTTGAAGAAACCGGAGATTGATACATTTTCCCCCAAGTGGTATAAGCCATGTATCAATCACATCTCTTAGTTTGCGTAACAAATTGTCAGCTGTATGCATGTTAGTGAAGCCGGTGATACAAAGAGTGGCCTGTCTGTGACAAATGTTACGTAGTGGTGTACATGCTGCTGCTGTTCCTGCTGGTGAAGGTGAATGACCAACCCAGTGGGCTGTCACAGTCATATAGTCTTTGGTTTGACCACTTCCACTTGTCCACATATCTGTGGTTAAGTGGACAGTTGGCAGAATGGCATTTTTCAGCGCAATCTCTACATTTGTACACACTTTTTGGTATAGTTGTGCAATAGCTTTACGAGAAAAATGGTGTCGCGATGGAATTCTGCAACGCGGACACAAAACCTCAATTAACAGTGAAAAACCAGCTGCGTTTATTGTGGATATTGGATGCAGATCTAACACTAACATGGCAGCCATAGCGTCTGTGATTCTCTTGGTGACTGGGTGACTGCTGTCATATTTGCTTCCCCTAGCAAATAATTGTTTCACAGTTAATTGTTGAAATGTAGGACTGCTCTTTTTCTTGGCCTTCCTCTGGGCTGACGATTCACCCCCAGCAACAGCAACAGCAGCAGCAGTGGGACTAACGCTTTCTTCAGAGGAATCAATAATAGTGCAGGAGTCATCCAGCCTTAATAAGTGGGATGCAGAGCTAACTCCGAGCGCTACTGAGCATATTGATGAGGATGGTGTGGTGGGTGCATTTTGTAGCCGCCTAGCTGATGATGGAGTGCTTGTAATTTTTTTGGAAGAACTTTCAGCTTTTCCCAACACTTTCCATGAACTCTCGTTAAATGGCGTAACATGGACGAGGTTCCAAGATGGTTAAGGTCCCACCCTTGACTGACCGTGGCTTGACATACACTACAAATGGCTATACAATTGTTGTCTGGATTGGGGAAAAATAATTCCACACATAAGAAGTGGATTTTTTTGTTTTATGGCCAGGCATGACAATGGCCTTTTTCTTGTCACGTGCCAGAACTGCTGCCACTGGTGCAGGAATTACACAAACAACCTCATCCTCATCAACATCCTCATTAGCGCCCTCATCACCTACACAAATCTCCCCCTCATCCTCTTCTAATTCTAAAGTGGCATCCTCAATGTGTGTATCACCGGCTACACTTGCGCTGTTTAGGCACACATCAGCAGAACTGCTGAAAGGGCCCTTCTTTATGGGTACACTAACAGAATGCTCACGATTAGACATACCACTGTTGCATGGACTCTCCACAGAGATTGTTGTCATTTCTGATTCAGAGCATACGTTATCCTCTACTGCCTTACTGTTTTCTTGCAGCTCGGCTTTGACGCGTAACAATAGTTGTGCACCACTTTTAGACTCCAAATTACTTGGTCTTGCTTGGTCACGAGTGACCGTACAAGAAGAACATTTTTGGATCTGCCACTAATAGAGAAAGACGAAGGCCTCATTCTTTCTTTGCCACTGCGTGTGTAGAATGGCATGCTGGCAATGTTTTTTTTCTCGGCAGTTAACTTTTCCTCAGTTACACTTCTTTTTCGCTTCAACACGGTAAAAAAAAATTTGGTGTGTGTTTTTTTGCCTGATTTAAAAAGACTATGTACTTTGACATCGCCTTTCCCAGATGACGTATTGAGAACACTACCATCAGGACTGGTGACAGACTGGTGACAGAACCTGGTTGCTGATTCTGCTCATATGTGGACTGCTTTGAATCCATTTTAATGAGCCCAAAGCACTTGTAGTGCCAAAAATTTAATTAGATAGATACTGCTGACAAATATGACTTTTGACAGCCAGAAAAATTATTGTTTCACACTGGGGAATATGGGACACCCCAAAAGCACTTATAGTGCAAAATATTGTTTTAGATACTGCTGACAAATATGACTTTTGACAGCCAGAAAAATTACTGTAAAACAGTGGAGAATATGGGACATCCCAAAAGCACTTGGAGTGTCAGAAATTGGAAAAAAAAAGCCTTCTCTATCCTCCTCTCTTACTGCAATTGGTATTATTATTAGAATTGTATAGAATAGAAACAATAATGTGTCCAATTATTGCTCTGTCCCTGCGCTGATATAGCCTGTGACCTAACCCTGCTCTCTCCCTCTTTGAAATGGCGATGGATTGCTGTGGAGGCAGATATTTATGCTTTTCAATTCTCGCGAGAACCGAGCTCAGAAATGCGAATACGTCACAATGACGTTTTGCCTCGATTTCGATTCTGAATGGGCAGGAGAGTACCGAGCCTGCTCGGCTCGGTACTCGGATAGGAGAAATTCGGATGGATTCGGATGTCGGGGAACCGAGCCAGCCCATCTCTACCCGAAAGTAAACCAGGAAAAGAATGAAGTTTGTCAGCAGTATCTAAAGCAATATTTTGCACTACAAGTGCTTTTGGGATCTTCTATATTGCCCAGTGTGAAACACTAATTTTTCTGGCTGTCAAAAGTCATATTTGTCAGATTTCACCTTCCGGACAGCCTTCCCCGGGCCAGTAGCAAGATCAGGAATTCAATTCGGTCCTGGCGATTATGCCAAGCAAGACTGGGAGATGAGACTGGAGGAAGCTTCTCGGAAAGTGGAGAGCTGGAGGAAGTGGAAGCTTTCTCTGAGGAAAAGTATAGATCTTGTAAAGACCTACCTGATCCCGGAGTTTCTGTACATTAGCTATGTGTGCCTTTTGGTCTAGGGTTTATCCAGTTTTCTTCCTTTTACTTTGGGGAATAGGCTGAACCTGATCAAGCGAACTGCGACCTACAAATCGAGGAGGGTAGGTGGCCTGGTTATGGTTAACCCAGTGTTGTTCTTTCTACCAACTTTTTTAAAGTTTCATCTTAGTAGTCTCTTTCTTGAGACTCCTTCTCAATGGGTAGGTGGCTTTAGTGTCTGGATGCATCCCTATC
Source organism: Mixophyes fleayi (assembly GCF_038048845.1). Lineage (NCBI taxonomy): Eukaryota > Metazoa > Chordata > Amphibia > Anura > Limnodynastidae > Mixophyes > Mixophyes fleayi. The sequence continues at coordinate 840,706 of NW_027446695.1, read as the reverse complement.
TTAATGTTTGGATGGAAGGTGGCAGGGTGAGGACCTTCCGGGTCCATCATGGGTACGTCCCGACCTATGTGTCTCTTGGTTTGAAAGTGACAAGGCGTTGGGACCTGGAGGTGGGGGAAGTCAGGAACTTTTCTAGGAGGGAGTTGGAGAGGAGAATCCTGCTCTCTCACTTCTGGGTTCAGCTGTCACTGAAGGACTGCCCAGGAGATGTGTGTTCGGAGGGTCTTTCCTTGGTTAATTCCGGGAGAGATCCTCTGTAGTTTTGGGACATTGCCTTGCTCTCTTTAAATGGGATAGGAAACCTGAGGTATAGAAGTGCTGATGATCGTGGTTGTCTACGGGAGGAGTGTCAGGGGATGGAAGAGACCATGGTCCACTTTTTGCTTGAGTGCCCCTTTAACATAGAAATTTACAGGAGAGTTTCCAGGTCCTTGGGCACCCTTTGCCTTTCGGGCTCAGTTACCCTGAATGGGTCTATGGTGCATTCAAGGATAGGTGGCAGAATTTTGATTTTGGCACCCATTTTGTAGTTAGTTTAATTACTAGATACTTCACTTGGATCGCTAGATGTCAGATTTCCATCAGACAAAAGGTCCTTCCCTGTGAAGTGGGGGTGGGTGACATCTTCCACGAGGTGTGGAAGTTAAGGGATATGGAGAATCGCTGGATAAACAATGCAAATTTGGTCAGACTCTGGCGGGGTCTGAGGCCTCTCTAATGGGCTCACAGTCCGTTGGCTTTCTCTGTCTAAGGCTTTCTATCCTTTTACCCCTCCTAGATTTTCTGAATCAAATGTAATTTTTCAAATATGGCTTTGCATATGTCTTGGTTACTTCCACTTTGCTTAAGTTGAAAATTTTTTAGTATAAGGGTTTGTATAGGTTTGATATGTTGTTATAATTTGATTTTTGCTATTTTATGGTGTAGGCACCCTTTCTGTTTTATGTTCTGTTTTTGGCGGTGACCTATCGATTGAGGAAGGATGGTGGCCTGGGTATGATTAACCCAGTGCTTTTCTTTCTTACAACTTTTGTTAAAGTTGCATCTGAGTAGTCTCTTTATCGAGACCCCTCCTCAGTGGGTGGTTGGCTTCATGATCTGGGTGAATCATTTCCTTAGTGCATGGTTTGGGGGGGCGCGGTCCCTTTGAAGCTCTGGGACATTGCCTGGCTCTCCTTTCATGGGAGACTCTACATGAAAGGGAACCTCAAGTACAGAAGTGCCAATGATAGTGGCTGCCCACGGGAGGAGTGTCTAGGGGCGGAGGAGACTATGGACCACTTCTTGCTTTGGTGTACCTTTAACATAGATGTTTAGAAGAGAGTTTCCAGGTCTCTGGAGATCCTTTGCCTTTCGGGGCTCAGTTACCCTGAATAGGTCTATGGGGCATTCAAGGCTAGGTGGAGGTCCTTTGATTTCTGCACTATTTTCTTAGTTAGTTTGGTGGTTAGGTACTTTACGTGGAATGCAAGGTGTCAGGTTTCCATTTGACATAAAATCCTCCCTTGTGAAGTGGTGACGGGTGATATTCTCCATGAGGTATGGAAACTAAAGAATATGGAGAAGCGCCAGATGACCAATGCTAACTGGCTCAGACTGTGGCGGGGTCTGAGACCTCCGTAGTGAGGTTAAAGTCTGGTGTCTTTTCATTCTAAGTGGCTTTATCCCGCTATCCTTTCACCCCCCACCTAGATTATGTTGGTTAAAAGTATTTTTCAAGTATGGCTTACATACATCTACAGTTTGCTTCTTTGTGGTGGGTGTAATGTGTTTTGTATTTGATATATTGTATTCGGTTATGTCTTTTCTGTTTTATGCAATTTTTTACCCTATTTATATTTTATATTTTGTACTTATGCTGGACTTTTGTGGGCATAGCCCTTTGATTCTCTGTTTGAGCTTTGATGGGCGCAATCCCAATGCTTAGTTCTTGTTTTAAAGTCTGGGTGCCACCCTTGGTTATGTATTTGTATGCTATGTTGCATAAAACAGAAAAGGTGCCACCACTAAACAAGACATAACCGAATACAATATATCAAATACAAAACACATTACACCAGTATACCACCTATTGCTCAGTCACAATGATTGTTCATACCGTCTGAAGTGTTTTGGGCAATATAATCTGCTCATATTCAGTCAAATGCTTCAGAACTCATTAGACGGTGCTTCACAGTGCAGATGGACAATGACCCGAAGCATACTGCAAAAGCAACCAAAGAGTTTTTTAAGGCTAACAAGTGGAATGTTATGCAATGGCCAAGTCAATCACCTGACCTGAATGCGATTGAGCATGCATTTCACTTGATGACATAACTGAAGGGAAAATGCCCCAAGAACAAGCAGGAACTGAAGACTTTTGCAGTAGAGGCCTGTGAGAGCATAACCAGGGATGAAACCCAGCGTCTGGTGACGTCTATGCCTTCCAGACTTCAGGCTGTAATTGACTGCAAAGGATTTGCTACAAAGTATTAAAAAGTGAAAGTTTGATGTAGGATTATTTAGTTTGTCCCATTACTTTTGGTCCCTTAAAAAGTGGGAGGCGCATATATAAACCGTTGTACTTCCTACACCGTTCACCTGATTTGGATGTAAATATCCTCAAATTAAAACTGAAAGTCTGCAGTTTAAGCACGTCTTGTTTGTTTCATTTCAAATCCATTGTGGTGGTGTATAGAGCCCAAAATATGAGAATTGTGTCAATGTCCCAATATTTATGGACTTGACTGTATGTGCAACAAGTCCAGTTCTGGGTTATAATACTCATATCTCTATGACCTCTCTCCACCCCCTCATCCTTGTATTAGTACGAGCTTCATGGATCATCAACATCATTGTTCCTGTATAAGACACCCCTGAACCCCACTAAGACTGACATCATTACCACACTAAGGCTGCCATCAGTACCCCACTAAGACTGACATCGGTACCACACTAAGACTGACATCATTACCACACTAAGACTGACATTATTACCACACTAAGACTGACATCGGTACCACACTAAGACTGACATCATTACCACACTAAGACTGACATTATTACCACACTAAGGCTGCCATCAGTACCCCACTAAGACTGACATCGGTACCACACTAAGACTGACATCATTACCACACTAAGACTGACATTATTACCACACTAAGACTGACATCGGTACTACACCAAGACTGACATCATTACCACACTAAGACTGACATCGGTACCACACTAAGACTCCCCCCAGTCCCTAGTAGGTGACTTTGTGCTGCTGACAGCTCAATATAGTAGAATCATTATTTATCTTGCCGTCATTTTACTTATCTTACTCATAGCAGTTACAAAAAATTGACAAACGTAGGGAGCTGGGAAAATGGGGACTCTTAGACCCACCCCTGTTAGCGAGACACCAAGACGTATGACTCACTCCAACACAGTCCCTCTGGGAGAAAGCGAGAGAGCGTGAGAGAGAGAGAAAGAGAGGGAGAGTGAGAGAGGGAGTGCGCAAGAGAGGGAGCGCGCAAGAGAGAGAGCGCGTGTGAGAAAGAGCAAGAATAAAGATTGTGAGAGCGAGCAAGAGAGCAAGAGCAAGAGCGAGAGAACACTCACTTCCCCTTTATTGACTCGGGTCAGGACAGAATTATCAGGTTTAAATTACTTCTCTTCCCATTCAGGGTAATGTTCTGTGACCAAGTGAAATGAAAAAGCAGACGATGGAACAGTAATTTCTCCCCACGGTTTAAAGTTTGCCTCTTAATTAGGATGATATTCGTTCACACACAGGAGAACACCAAACCTAATCTGTTGTTGATATCAGCTCAATGGTCAAAGACTAATATATTATTCCCCGAGGATGTCAGTGATAGGAAATATCCAAACATTCTTATATTTTCACTTATTGAAATCAGTCCACTGCAATCATCTATCACATTACAGTAATACCTGGAGCCAAGCGAGGGAGCAGATTCAGCAGGTATTCTGGTAGTTTAAAGAAAAGACAATGAACCAGCCACTGTAGCTTTAGGACATCTCATCAAAACATGATTTAAGGTTTTAAAGAAAGCGAAGTTTCGTTATGTGTAGGTGACAGATGAACTTACATGGAAGATTCGGCAATTTGTGGTCACTGGTTTTTAATATTGACTGTCCAGTATGATTTCCATTGATCTGGTTGCTGGATACAGTTCTTAGTACCTGGTACCAAGATTAGGATTGTATGGTGATGATGATCCATGTCCGTGTTCTGCACACTTCACAGACAGACTCATCTGCGGGACAAAATGCCCCTGATAATAATTTAGGAGACACTGACATTTGTGAAGTATTTACCTACTTCTATGCTGTTCCTTGGTGGCCCCTGTCTGTATTAGAGAAGACAGCGAGAGTCACATGACATACAAGTGTCACATGATACACAATCTAGGACTCTCGAATTTTCACATAATCAATGCTTATGACTCCCATGTGTCCTGTATTTTTTTTTCAGGGCAGTCCCAATTTTGCTGCTGAAAATCTTTAACTCATTCTTATTTTTCCAGAATATCAGACTAAGCGGATTACTAGGAATATGATATCATAACTGTTTTACAGGCCCCAAAGGCAGGAATTGATTAAGAAAATAAACTTTGTGTCACAGGAGTGTCCCTGTTGGTGCCATCATTGAACCCCTGCGGACGTTGGCACCAGCGGACCAGGGGTTACACCCCCCTCCTCCTCCTCGTTCTCCACCCCCGGCTTTCACACTGGCCATTAAAATTCTGTTCCCGGGGGAAAGTCGTCCTTTCAGAGTGGATTAGCCACACAATCCATTAAAGCAGGGCACATTGTTTAGCTAATGCCCTTCTGCTAAATTAAAGGCGGTGGAAAAATGCTATGAAAGTGCCTGCAGCCGCTCAGATGACTTACAGTAATTCTCTGCCTGTGTCAGCCAAAAAAAGGAAGGAGAGACGGAGTTGGCAAAGTAGTAAGGGAATTAATAACGGAAGGGTGAAATGGTGAATACTGTATCGGAGTCACGTGACGGTCGGCTGAATTGATGACTCTTCTATAACCCGGTGGATGTCCGCTGTCTGATTATTTACAGGTAGGCGGCACAATCAGGTAATAAGACAGAGAGACCGGCGCAGTCTGTGGGGCGTAGATTAGGACAGGTTTGTGACCTTTGGAAAATGGAATAATTACTTTCAATTCCAGAAGAAGGATCCCAGGGACCTCAATCACACCAGGCTGTAATATCATCTGATTGTACCGGTGATTGTCGCATCGATGCAAGTTACCTGCGGAATCTTCCACATGAACCAGACATGGGTCTGACGGAGTATTACAGACAATTACTTTGGTCAATGGAGATATTTATCTTCATTATCCTTTATTTATAAAGCACCAACATAGTGTGTAGCGCTGTACAAATATCATACTACGACATGAAACAGACTATGGCTCTGCCAACAGTGATGTGATAAGGGCATAGTGTTATTATAGATAAATACACAGCACAGATCACAGATACAAGTTGTGACTATAGTGCAGCTGATGAACTACAACTAGTGCCTGCTGGGAGTTGTAGTCCACCAGCAACTAGTTACATATGTCCTATCATTGCTGCGCACAGGCACACAGAGCAAACAAATACCGTAATGAGATTATTTCACTATGTAAAAATATTTAAATAAACCGGTGTTTTATCAGGATTTAGGGCTTCTCACTATTTATGATGCCGTCCCTGCCAGTGACAGCCGTCGCAGAGTGTGTCTGGTGATGCCTTGCCATGTAAAGCACAGGGAAGCCTATTTAACACATCCTATCAAATCAGGTATCATCAGAAAAAATACTTTATCCATAAAATAAAGCTTTTTATTTTTATTTAATAAAGTTCATTCATTCATTTTTTATTTTCCTAAATTAAGAACGGTAAGCCCCAGCTGAGTGCGAGCCCAGAGGCCGGGTCCCGTGTGCACGGGGGTATTACACTGGCTTGGTGACTACTCTACCGCTGTCAGGATCACTGCGGAGCTGAGGAGTTTATCTACATAAACTGGGCGAAGGAAGATTTTCGACCGCTGGGCTTCAATATAAATTGTACAGATAGAGAGTTTGATGTTTACCGTGAATTTTAGTGATTCCAACAAGAGAGCGATCAGCAGGGATCTGAGCAGTGTGATACATTGTATCCATCTATTTATACATAAACAATCATAATGAGAATACTAATAATAACATTGTGATTGACAGTACACCAATAAAGCCAATAACTGCAGATGTTTGGTGGGTGTTTTATTTACAAGTTACCCCTGGAATTAATATTAGTATTTTTGTAGATCTTAAAAGTGTTAAAGTACCAAGGGTCTGTCTGTCTCGGACTATTTATCTCATATCCATCTATTCATCTATCTATCTATCTATCTATCTATCTATCTATCTATCTCATATCTATCAATCTATCTATCTATCTCTCATATCTATCTATCTGTCTCTCTATCTATCTCTCTGTCTCTCATATCTATCTCATATCTATCGATCTATCTCTCTGTCTCTCTAATCTATCTATCTATCTTTCTTATCTCTCTATCTATCTATCTCATATCTATCTATCTATATATCTCTCATATCTATCTATCTATCTATCTATCTATCTATCTATCTATCTATCTATCTATCTATCTATCTCTCATATATATCTATCTATCTCTCTATCTATCTATCTCTATCTATCTCTCTATCTCTCATATCTATCTATCTCTCTCTCTCTCTATCTATCTATCTCTCTATCTATCTCATATCTATCTCTCTAATATCTATCTATCTCAAATCTATATATCTCATATGTATGTATCTATCTCATAGCTATCTACCTTATATCAATCTACCTTTCTTATATCTATCTAGCTCATAGCTATCTATTTATCTCATATCTAACAATCTAGCTCTCTATCGCTCTTCTCTCTGTATCTCTCTTTATCTATCTAAAGCAGCACAGTGGCTCAGTGGTTAGCGCTTCTGACTCACAGCACTGGGGTTATGAGTTCAATTCCTGACCATGGCCTTATATGTGTGGAGTTTGTATGTTCTCCCCGTGTTTGCGTGGGTTTCCTCTGGGTGCTCCGGTTTCCTCCCACACTCCAAAAACACTGTAGGTTAATTGGCTGCTAACAAAATTGACCCTAGTCTGTCTGTCTGTGTGTGAGTGTGTGTGTTAGGGAATTTAGACTGTAAGCCCCAATGGGGCAGGAACTGATGTGAGTGAGTTCTCTGTACAGCGCTGCGGAATCAGTGGCGCTATATAAATAACTGCTGATGATGATCATTATCTATTTTCAGACATTTAACCTATCAGTATGATCTTGGTGTATGGAAGGGGACCGGAGCACCCGCAGGGATCCCATGTACATGTATAACATAAAACCTCCACACGGATAGGGCCCTGATCAGAATGGAACATGATTGCAGAGAGGGAGCAATGCTAACCACTGTGCTGCTTAAGATCATCTTTCATACATGACTGTTCATTTAGTTAATTTAACTCCTCCACGGCAGACACATGTGTAACAATACCTCCGCATCCATATGAAGTTACAGCGATGCCGGACACATGACTACTGGGATAGCGCCAATGTGCAGGATGTAATCAGCCTCCTTCCTCCAATACGGCCGACCAGCGTACAGCAGTTCCCCTCCAGCCATACAGCGAATTACTGATGGAAACACCAGGCATATGGGGCTCCTTATCCCTTCTGATGGGGCCTCTCCTGGCCTGGGACACGTAAGAATGACTAAGAGATAAGTCAGAGGGTCGGTATGAAGATCAGAGCGCCGGGGAGAGGTAACGCTTAGTCACAGTGCTCTGGGTCACATTCTTTCAGTGGCGAATACGAGAAACATACGTGTGTCTGAACGTGCTAATGAAATGCAAACATTTACCATATTCTGCATCCTGAGCTCCTGCTGGCGCTTATCTCCCACACAACACAGATTTCCCTTTGTATTTCAGAGAATAACAGCTTGCGTGGAGCTAAGAAAAGGACGTTGACTACAAATGTCAGCCTAGGCGGTGGGTTTGCACCGGGTACGAGCACACTTGGCTACTTTTTGGCCCTTCCCTCCAGGTGACCCCAGGTGAGGTGCAAGGGTCAAGTGTGGGGAATGTGACCACACAATTAGCATTATCACACATCAGGGATTGTGGGGCCAAGGTGACACGAGTGGCAATGATTTAAGTCATCAAACTTCAGGAACAAGTGAAGCTGGATCTGGGAGGGTGTCCTACTCTGCCTTGAGTCCTCCTTGACATTAGGGACTATGGTAAACACATGGGATTATAAACTGGTGTTACAATAATGTGTTTTTATATGCTTTTTTTGTTAACTTGCCAATAAAGTTTAACAACAAGACAGGAAACTAGAAACTGACATTTGATGAGCTGTGTGTTGGTGCTGCAGTGTAACACTGTGAGATTTACTCTATAAAACATTTTCTGTAACTTCAACAACCAGAACAATGCCCAGCTCTCAACGGGGCGTGTGCACTGCCAGTAGATCAGATGGCACTGCCGTCTGTCCAATCAGATGCACGCGGCCCAGAAAGTAGCAGCTCCCGTGTTCTGTTCAAGCGGCAATTGTAAAGTGTGGGGCTCCTAAGGGAGAGACAATCATTAGCCCTTTAAATGGAGGGGTTGGGGGGAGGGGGGGGGGGGGGGGGGGTTAAAGTTTAAGTCCTGACAGCGGCAGCAGATTCGTTGGAGATCCCATAGCACACTGAAGCCTGGAGAAGTAACCTTCTACATCCCATTAACACATCATTTGAATGAGGAATCCATGTGCAAATATACACCTCAAATTATTCCCAAACCTGTAATTAAAGACCCTGAAGAAGACAAAGTATCCGTCTGTATTATTTACCTTCTATTATTCACAGCCAGATTTTTGGGAAAAAACAAAATGCTCAATGATACCAAGTAACTAACATTAACAATAAAAAACAAAAACAAAACATAAAGTTGATATTTTTGTGCTACAAGAAAGACAGTCAGTATTTAACTTGTGTGCGAAATAATAAACTAATTTGCTCCCCTTGCATTGTAACATGGTTTTGTCCAGAAAACTTACTCAATTTTTTGCCTAGGTTCCTTAATAAATCAGGTCCATTGTTATTGAAGACTTATTGCTGCGATTAACCATTATTTTATTGCAACTGAGTCGGTGGTAACCCCATTAATAAATTACTCCAGGCAAAATCAAGCCATTTCACCAGCAATTGCCCTCTGATAAATATTCCCATCATCCTTTTTAAAAATAGACAGTAGAAACAGCTAATCCATAATTGCCAAATATCTTTCTATATATAGTGACCGACGTTTATCTATCAACATTGCATTTAGGGTGCAAAATTATGCTAGACCACCTAAACCAATCAGACGCCTGCTCACATGGGTAAACTTGCAGTAGAGAGATAACAGCTAATTGCTGATTGGCTGCTCTTCTCCTAAGTGCACAATTAGTGTATAACACGGACCCTTTGGCTGCAATCGGGCCAGGAGCCTGTTTGGCAGTGAAGAGGTTAACAGTCTCATTTTCATTTGGTAAAGTGGTGTCTGACCCATGGTGTAGACCCCCCATAGAGCCCAGGGCTTCAGTCCTGTGGTTAGCGGAGGAGCGGCTCCCTTGTCATGTAGGGGACCAGCCGGCTCTCTATGCAGTGTAAAAGCAATGAGAAGGCTACCTCATAAAACGCTTTTATATTGGAAGTGAGAATTAGGGCAGCGCATAGAAAGTATTTTTATTGAGCTGGTGTGAGGCTGAGAGAATGCAGTAAAGTTCCCCAGCCCTCCCCAGCTACTACCGGGCTTTCCATACATCACAGCTCTGCAGCCGAGTGTCCGCTAAACAAACAACGCACAATTACATCTCAATCAGTCGGCACGTGGCAATGCCAGTGTGTGAATGGGACATGAGACTGGCACACGGTGAATCAGGCCGTCAGAGATAGTAATGTGCCAAGGACAATGGTGAATGTATAACACAGATCAGAGGCAGAAAGGCGACATTGTGAAGAAACAAAGACAAATTTCTAATGTAAAGAAGAAAAAACATCTATCAAAAATTGACCCTAGTCTCTACCTCTCTGTCTGTATGTATATGTCTATGTGTGTGAGTGGGTGTATGTATATGTCTATGTGTGTGTCTGTATGTATATGTCTATGTGTGTGTGTGTCTGTATGTATATGTCTATGTGTGTGTCTGTCTGTATGTCTATGTCTATGTGTGTGTCTGTCTGTATGTATATGTCTATGTGTGTGTGTGTATGTATATGTCTATGTGTGTGTCTGTCTGTATGTATATGTCTCTGTGTGTGAGTGTGTGTATGTATATGTCTATGTGTGAGTGTGTGTATGTATATGTCTATGTGTGAGAGTGTGTATGTATATGTCTATGTGTGTGTGTGTGTATGTATATGTCTATGTGTGTGTCTGTCTGTATGTATATGTCTATGTGTGTGAGTGTGTGTATGTATATGTCTATGTGTGTGTCTGTATGTATATGTCTATGTGTGTGTCTGTCTGTATGTATATGTCTATGTGTGTGTGTGTATGTATATGTCTATGTGTGTGTCTGTATGTATATGTCTATGTGTGTGTCTGTATGTATATGTCTATGTGTGTGTCTGTCTGTATGTATATGTCTATGTGTGAGTGTGTGTATGTATATGTCTATGTGTGTGTCTGTCTGTATGTATATGTCTATGTGTGTGAGTGTGTATGTATATGTCTATGTGTGAGTGTGTGTATGTATATGTCTATGTGTGTGTGTGTATGTATATGTCTATGTGTGTGTCTGTCTGTATGTATATGTCTATGTGTGTGTGTGTATGTATATGTCTATGTGTGTGTGTGTATGTATATGTCTATGTGTGTGTCTGTCTGTATGTATATGTCTCTGTGTGTGAGTGTGTGTATGTATATGTCTATGTGTGTGTCTGTATGTATATGTCTATGTGTGTGTCTGTCTGTATGTATATGTCTATGTGTGTGTGTGTATGTATATGTCTATGTGTGTGTCTGTATGTATATGTCTATGTGTGTGTCTGTATGTATATGTCTATGTGTGTGTCTGTCTGTATGTATATGTCTATGTGTGAGTGTGTGTATGTATATGTCTATGTGTGTGTCTGTCTGTATGTATATGTCTATGTGTGTGTGTGTGTATGTATATGTCTATGTGTGAGTGTGTGTATGTATATGTCTATGTGTGTGTGTGTATGTATATGTCTATGTGTGTGTCTGTCTGTATATGTCTATGTGTGTATGTGTGTATGTATATGTCTATGTGTGTGTGTGTGTATGTCTATGTGTGTGTCTGTCTGTATGTATATGTCTATGTGTGTGTCTGTCTGTATGTATATGTCTATGTGTGTGTGTGTATGTATATGTCTATGTGTGTGTCTGTCTGTATGTATATGTCTATGTGTGTGTGTGTGTGTATGTATATGTCTATGTGTGAGTGTGTGTATGTGTGTGTGTGTGTGTGTGTGTGTATGTATATGTCTATGTGTGAGTGTGTGTATGTATGTATATGTCTATGTGTGAGTGTGTGTATGTATATGTCTATGTGTGAGTGTGTGTATGTATATGTCTATGTGTGTGTCTGTCTGTATGTATGTATATGTCTATGTGTGTGTGTGTATGTATATGTCTATGTGTGAGTGTGTGTGTGTATGTATATGTCTATGTGTGTGTGTGTGTATGTATATGTCTATGTGTGTGTCTGTCTGTATGTATATGTCTATGTGTGTGTGTGTGTATGTATATGTCTATGTGTGTGTGTGTATGTATATGTCAATGTGTGTGTGTGTCTGTATGTATATGTCTATGTGAGTGTCTGTCTGTATGTATATGTCTATGTGTGTGTCTGTCTGTATGTATATGTCTATGTGTGTGTCTGTCTGTATGTATATGTCTATGTGTGTGTCTGTCTGTATGTATATGTCTATGTGTGTGTGCGTGTCTGTCTGTATGTATATGTCTATGTGTGTGTGTGTGTGTGTGTGTGTGTATGTATATGTCTATGTGTGTGTGTGTATGTATATATCTATGTGTGTGTGTGTGTGTATGTATATGTCTATGTGTGTGTCTGTCTGTATGTATATGTCTATGTGTGTGTCTGTCTGTATGTATATGTCTATGTGTGTGTGTGTGTGTGTGTGTGTATGTATATGTCTATGTGTGTGTCTGTCTGTATGTATATGTCTATGTGTGTGTCTGTCTGTATGTATATGTCTATGTGTGTGTGTGTGTATGTATATGTCTGTGTGTGTGTGTCGGTCTGTATGTATATGTCTATGTGTGTGTGTGTGTGTATGTATATGTCTATGTGTGTGTGTATGTATATGTCTATGTGTGTGTCTGTCTGTATGTATATGTCTCTGTGTGTGAGTGTGTGTATGTATATGTCTATGTGTGTGTCTGTCTGTATGTATATGTCTATGTGTGTGTGTGTATGTATATGTCTATGTGTGTGTCTGTATGTATATGTCTATGTGTGTGTCTGTATGTATATGTCTATGTGTGTGTCTGTCTGTATGTATATGTCTATGTGTGAGTGTGTGTATGTATATGTCTATGTGTGTGTCTGTCTGTATGTATATGTCTATGTGTGTGTGTGTGTATGTATATGTCTATGTGTGAGTGTGTGTATGTATATGTCTATGTGTGTGTGTGTATGTATATGTCTATGTGTGTGTCTGTCTGTATATGTCTATGTGTGTATGTGTGTATGTATATGTCTATGTGTGTGTGTGTGTATGTCTATGTGTGTGTCTGTCTGTATGTATATGTCTATGTGTGTGTCTGTCTGTATGTATATGTCTATGTGTGTGTGTGTATGTATATGTCTATGTGTGTGTCTGTCTGTATGTATATGTCTATGTGTGTGTGTGTGTGTGTATGTATATGTCTATGTGTGAGTGTGTGTATGTGTGTGTGTGTGTGTGTGTGTGTATGTATATGTCTATGTGTGAGTGTGTGTATGTATGTATATGTCTATGTGTGAGTGTGTGTATGTATATGTCTATGTGTGAGTGTGTGTATGTATATGTCTATGTGTGTGTCTGTCTGTATGTATGTATATGTCTATGTGTGTGTGTGTATGTATATGTCTATGTGTGAGTGTGTGTGTGTATGTATATGTCTATGTGTGTGTGTGTGTATGTATATGTCTATGTGTGTGTCTGTCTGTATGTATATGTCTATGTGTGTGTGTGTGTATGTATATGTCTATGTGTGTGTGTGTATGTATATGTCAATGTGTGTGTGTGTCTGTATGTATATGTCTATGTGAGTGTCTGTCTGTATGTATATGTCTATGTGTGTGTCTGTCTGTATGTATATGTCTATGTGTGTGTCTGTCTGTATGTATATGTCTATGTGTGTGTCTGTCTGTATGTATATGTCTATGTGTGTGTGCGTGTCTGTCTGTATGTATATGTCTATGTGTGTGTGTGTGTGTGTGTGTGTGTATGTATATGTCTATGTGTGTGTGTGTATGTATATATCTATGTGTGTGTGTGTGTGTATGTATATGTCTATGTGTGTGTCTGTCTGTATGTATATGTCTATGTGTGTGTCTGTCTGTATGTATATGTCTATGTGTGTGTGTGTGTGTGTGTGTGTATGTATATGTCTATGTGTGTGTCTGTCTGTATGTATATGTCTATGTGTGTGTCTGTCTGTATGTATATGTCTATGTGTGTGTGTGTGTATGTATATGTCTGTGTGTGTGTGTCGGTCTGTATGTATATGTCTATGTGTGTGTGTGTGTGTATGTATATGTCTATGTGTGTGTGTATGTATATGTCTATGTGTGTGTCTGTCTGTATGTATATGTCTCTGTGTGTGAGTGTGTGTATGTATATGTCTATGTGTGTGTCTGTCTGTATGTATATGTCTATGTGTGTGTGTATATGTCTATGTGTGAGTGTGTGTATGTATATGTCTATGTGTGTGTGTGTGTATGTATATGCCTATGTGTGTGTCTGTCTGTATGTATATGTCTATGTGTGTGTCTGTCTGTATGTATATGTCTATGTGTGTGTGTGTGTGTGTGTGTGTGTGTGTGTGTGTGTGTGTGTGTATATGTCTATGTGTGTGTGTGTGTATGTATATGTCTATGTGTGTGTCTGTCTGTATGTATATGTCTATGTGTGTGTCTGTCTGTATGTATATGTCTATGTGTGTGTGTGTGTGTGTGTGTATGTATATGTCTATGTGTGTGTCTGTCTGTATGTATATGTCTATGTGTGTGTGTGTGTGTGTGTGTGTGTATGTATATGTCTATGTGTGAGTGTGTGTATGTATATGTCTATGTGTGAGTGTGTGTATGTATATGTCTATGTGTGTGTCTGTCTGTATGTATGTATATGTCTATGTGTGTGTGTATGTATATGTCTATGTGTGAGTGTGTGTATGTATATGTCTATGTGTGTGTGTGTGTGTGTGTGTGTATGTATATGTCTATGTGTGTGTCTGTCTGTATGTATATGTCTATGTGTGTGTGTGTGTGTGTATGTATATGTCTATGTGTGTGTGTGTGTGTATGTATATGTCTATGTGTGTGTGTGTCTGTATGTATGTATATGTCTATGTGAGTGTCTGTCTGTATGTATATGTCTATGTGTGTGTCTGTCTGTATGTATATGTCTATGTGTGTGTGTGTGTGTCTGTCTGTATGTATATGTCTATGTGTGTGTGTGTGTGTGTATGTATATGTCTATGTGTGTGTCTGTCTGTATGTATATGTCTATGTGTGTGTCTGTCTGTATGTATATGTCTATGTGTGTGTGTGTGTGTATGTATATGTCTATGTGTGTGTGTGTGTATGTATATGTCTGTGTGTGTGTGTCGGTCTGTATGTATATGTCTATGTGTGTGTGTGTGTGTATGTATATGTCTATGTGTGTGTGTATGTATATGTCTATGTGTGTGTCTGTCTGTATGTATATGTCTCTGTGTGTGAGTGTGTGTATGTATATGTCTATGTGTGTGTCTGTCTGTATGTATATGTCTATGTGTGTGTGTATATGTCTATGTGTGAGTGTGTGTATGTATATGTCTATGTGTGTGTGTGTGTATGTATATGCCTATGTGTGTGTCTGTCTGTATGTATATGTCTATGTGTGTGTCTGTCTGTATGTATATGTCTATGTGTGTGTGTGTGTGTGTGTGTGTGTGTGTGTGTGTGTGTATATGTCTATGTGTGTGTGTGTGTATGTATATGTCTATGTGTGTGTCTGTCTGTATGTATATGTCTATGTGTGTGTCTGTCTGTATGTATATGTCTATGTGTGTGTGTGTGTGTATGTATATGTCTATGTGTGTGTCTGTCTGTATGTATATGTCTATGTGTGTGTGTGTGTGTGTGTGTGTATGTATATGTCTATGTGTGAGTGTGTGTATGTATATGTCTATGTGTGAGTGTGTGTATGTATATGTCTATGTGTGTGTCTGTCTGTATGTATGTATATGTCTATGTGTGTGTGTATGTATATGTCTATGTGTGAGTGTGTGTATGTATATGTCTATGTGTGTGTGTGTGTGTGTGTGTGTGTGTATGTATATGTCTATGTGTGTGTCTGTCTGTATGTATATGTCTATGTGTGTGTGTGTGTGTGTATGTATATGTCTATGTGTGTGTGTGTGTGTATGTATATGTCTATGTGTGTGTGTGTCTGTATGTATATGTCTATGTGAGTGTCTGTCTGTATGTATATGTCTATGTGTGTGTCTGTCTGTATGTATATGTCTATGTGTGTGTGTGTGTGTCTGTCTGTATGTATATGTCTATGTGTGTGTGTGTGTGTGTATGTATATGTCTATGTGTGTGTGTGTGTATGTATATGTCTATGTGTGTGTCTGTCTGTATGTATATGTCTATGTGTGTGTCTGTCTGTATGTATATGTCTATGTGTGTGTGTGTGTATGTATATGTCTATGTGTGTGTCTGTCTGTATGTATATGTCTGTGTGTGTGTGTGTGTGTGTATGTATATGTCTATGTGTGTGTGTGTGTGTATGTATATGTCTATGTGTGTGTGTGTATGTATATGTCTATGTGTGTGTGTGTGTATGTATATGTCTATGTGTGTGTGTGTATGTATATGTCTATGTGTGTGTCTGTCTGTATGTATATGTCTCTGTGTGTGAGTGTGTGTATGTATATGTCTATGTGTGTGTCTGTCTGTATGTATATGTCTATGTGTGTGTGTGTATATGTCTATGTGTGAGTGTGTGTATGTATATGTCTATGTGTGTGTGTGTGTGTATGTATATGCCTATGTGTGTGTCTGTCTGTATGTATATGTCTATGTGTGTGTCTGTCTGTATGTATATGTCTATGTGTGTGTGTGTGTGTATGTATATGTCTATGTGTGTGTGTGTGTGTGTATGTATATGTCTATGTGTGTGTCTGTCTGTATGTATATGTCTATGTGTGTGTCTGTCTGTATGTATATGTCTATGTGTGTGTGTGTGTGTGTATGTATATGTCTATGTGTGAGTGTGTGTATGTATATGTCTATGTGTGTGTGTGTATGTATATGTCTATGTGTGTGTCTGTCTGTATGTATATGTCTATGTGTGTGTGTGTGTGTGTATGTATATGTCTATGTGTGAGTGTGTGTATGTATATGTCTATGTGTGTGTGTGTATGTATATGTCTATGTGTGTGTCTGTCTGTATGTATATGTCTATGTGTGTGTCTGTCTGTATGTATATGTCTATGTGTGTGAGTGGGTGTCTATATTAGGGAATTTAGACTGTAAGCTCCAATGGGGCAGGGACTGATGTGAGTGAGGTCTCTGCACAGCGCTGTGGAATTAGTGGCGCTATTTAAATAAATAAATGATGATGATGATATATAGGTGAAAGATTATAAGTAGTATAAGTGGAAGATTTGGTCACAAAATCTTTTTTCCAGTAAAAGGTTAGTGGAACTTCCAAACTATACATCAAGAGAGAAACTGACCACACAATGACCAAATCTCTTATACCCAGTAACCAAATCTCTTACACAATGCGGTAAATAAATCTCTTACACAACACAGTAACCAAATCTATTACACAACACAGTAACCAAATCTATTACACAACACAGTGACCAAATCTCTTACACAACACAGTGACCAAATCTCTTACACAACACAGTGACCAAATCTCTTACACAACACAGTGACCAAATCTCTTACACAACACAGTGACCAAATCTCTTACACAACACAGTAACCAAATCTCTTACACAACACAGTGACCAAATCTCTTACACAACACAGTGACCAAATCTCTTACACAACACAGTGACCAAATCTCTTACACAACACAGTGACCAAATCTCTTACACAACACAGTGACCACTACAGAGCCATTTTCCGTTAATTAACAGAAGGGAGACCAGAAGATCGCTCTCCCCATAGGGTAGAACGGCCAACACCATATTACATTACACAAACTATCCACGTGCTGATTTACAGAGAGTAACGGCCCATCTCCCACCAAGGTGACTGCCCCATATTATACAATGGCCAATCTGTGCCAGTGGACTATGGGGTATGATATACAAATCACTGCACGGTGGGTGATGTCCCATCTACACTGAGGGATCTATGATAGTAATGCGGAAGGCCGAGCATTGGACACAAGCTGCAGAGAGCAGATCACATTGCGGCATGAGAGGTACCGGGTGGATGGGACACAAACCTCAGAACCTCACACTTCTGCTCATTAATCTGCTAATACCGTGCACAGGATAATGGTAAAGATTCTCCAACACAGCAGGATACTAAACAAGCGAGGATATGTAAGAAACATCTGTTCATAGAAGTCAGGGATCTTCTTGTAAGGTCCAGCCAAAATAGTAAACAATGAACAAAATAACGGAACCACAGCATACAGGAAAAGACCCTACATGTTTCGTTAAGGTAACTTCTTCAGGAGTGTGTGGCTTCCCATGCTGTGTCAATTTCTATACATAAGTATATGTATATATATATATATATATATATATATATATATATATATATGTTATAGTAATAGTTTATATTAAATTTATAGTGTCAAGATGTAAAGTTAAGATTGTATGTTTTGAACCAACTATTAAATTATTAAAAATTTACATTTCTGTAACAAATTCTTGTATTCTCCAATTCAAACATAGGGTCCAATTTGCTCTACAAATGCATAAAAAAATATTTAGTTTTAGGACTACTCCATTATATATACATACACCTAACTTTTACATTATTTTGTTGGAAGGATTAAGCAGAGAGACTTACTTTAATGAGCCACCATTATTTCCAGGGAATTTATGTTGTTGTCAAACATGTATACAATTGCTAATTGCCTATTACATTTAGGTAGTTTTGAACATTTGGAGTAATCAAGTTACGTATGGAACATTCTTACCTCAACCTTATTATGGCTGGTATAATTGCAACTTTTGCTTGCACTATGAGATAATATTCCTTTTCTAAGAACATGAAAGAATTCTAGATGAATAAACAATAGTCTGTAGGTCAGTGTCGAGCAGAAGAGGAGGAGAAGACAGAACAATTACTCTGCCATTAATAGGAGATGAAAGGGAATGATGAAGTCTAGGCAAAAAGGAAGGATGGAAGCTAATTTGAGTAATGCAGTGATTAGAGACTGAGGTGCTAAACATAATGTTGTGGTAGGCATGAACAGTTTTAACTAACTCTTCTTCTTAGAGTGCAGCACTGTGTCTGAGGAATTCCCAGCAAACACCTACCGACCAGACGTTAAAGAAAATCCAAGCAGGGTCTTTAAGGGAGATGTTTAATCCATGCTACAAAGTTTCAAAGTGAATGCAGAGACCTTTTCGTAAATTATTTTATTAGTGGTGTTTGTAAATATTTGTCTCGTGCAGGTTAGATAGTTAAAGCAAGCATCTGATTGGTTGTTGTGGTTGCAGATTTACACCTTTGAAGAATGTTCTTGAATAACACGCTGTATCGTTACAATTAGCATAGCCTTTAGATACGCTTTGCTGATAGCTATTTTGAGTGGATACCAGTGCACACAAAAGTATCAATCTTTTATTGTTGCTTCTCCCCGTTAGTCTCTATGGCTGTTACTTTTCAGCATGCCCAGTACTAGGTTATCACAAATTAGCTGATCGTGATATGATCCTGCTCAGCCACAACTTTGCATTAAACCTCCAGGCGGCCCAAATTCACCCAATGATTTGGTCTGATTACTCTCCTATATCTATAGACCTCTGTGGCCTCTCAGACCACCCCCGCCCCATGACACCTGGTGTCTTAATGACTCTCTGCTCCATAATGCGGATATAATTTCCCAGCTCGGGGCTCGCCTCGAAGAGTTTTTCGAGCTCAACGACCACCCAGATATTTCTAGGGCCACTCTATGGACAGCGCACAAGGCAGTCCTGAGGGGACATCTGCTTAACATCGCTTCCAGGAGGAAAAAAGAAATTCTTACCATGACCAACAAGTTATCTCTTAAACTAGCCCAACACAAGGCTACTCCGGACCCCTCCATTCTGCTAGCCCTCCGCGAGACTAAGGCTCAATTAGATCTTCTTCTCTCCAAGCAGGTAGCCAAACGCCTTAAGTATCTCCGACAATCCTTCTATGAAAAGGGGGATAAGGCGGACAAAATTCTCGCTGCGCGGCTTCGTTCAGAAAGGACCCAGAAAAATATTATATTGATTCGTGATTCTAATAACCAGCTCCTCCATGACCCTGCTGCCATCAGAGAGGCTATCCAGCAATATTACACCGCCCTTTATAATCTTCCATCTCTCCCTGTCTCTATCCCGCAGCAGTCTAACGCCTCGTTGATATCAGACTTCCTTGCTAAATCTAAACTTTCTAAATTGTCCCCGCAGGCCCTCCAGTTCATCAACGAAGAAATTACATTAGACGAAATTCTGCTTACACAAATCACAAAAAAATGGAAAATCTCCAGGCCCAGATGGATTTACGGCAGCTTATTATAAAAAAATTTCAAGTGTACTTGCCCCTCACCTGCTCTCCCTGTACAATGGTGTCCTTCAAGGAACCCCCTTCCCGCCTGAAATGCTCGAAGCTAGAATTGTAGTGATCCCAAAAGATGGAAAGGATCCACTTCATTGTGCCAGCTACAGACCCATCTCCCTTCTCAATCTGGATCTAAAGATTTTCGATAAGATTCTGGCAAATCGTCTAAACACATTCCTTCCCTCGTTGATCCACTACAACCAGGTAGGATTCATTCCGGGGCGCCAGGCGAGGGACAACACCAGAAGGGCTATTGATATTATACATTTTGCAAACACCAGGAGATCTCCCACTATAATCCTCTCTCTGGACGCTGATAAAGTGTTTGATAGGATCTCTTGGGGCTTTATGAAAGCAGCTCTTGAGGCCTTTGGCTTCGCTGGCGACTTTCTCACTTTCGTCCTGGCATTGTATTCCTCGCCTTCAGCGAAAGTCTTGATCAACGGGGTACCCTCAAACTCGCTAGCCATCCAAAACGGCACGAGGCAGGGATGTCCCCTTTCTCCCCTTATTTTTGATCTGGTAATTGAGCCATTGGCCTCTCAAATCCATTACAACTCTAATATTTGTGGTGTGCAGGTGGGGGACATCGACTCTAAAGTTTCGCGTTTTGCGGACGGTGTCCTGCTTTCACTTTCCCAACCAGCAATCTCCCTCCCCAACCTGTACAATGTTCTACAGGCCTATGGTGACATATCTAGCTATAAAATAAATTATACAAAATCAGAGGCCCTGCTGCTCCATGTCTCCCCCCAGGAGACCGAAGTGTTATGGTCCTCTTTCAAATTTAAATGGCACTTACCACCTCTCTTCTCCAAAACTGAATCTGATTTGGCTTCTTGGAACCGCCTTATTATCTCGTGGCTGGGTAGGTTCATTGCAGTGAAAATGAATATCATACCCAAATGGCTGTACCTCTTCCAAACCCTACCAGTTGCTGTCCCTGCTACCCTCCTATCCAATATCCAGAAGGCCCTTACCCGGTTTATCTGGAATCATAGGCCTCCAAGGGTCTCTGTTGCTGTCCTGAAGAAACCTATCCCCAGTGGTGGTAGGGGTCTACCCGATATTAAGATTTATTACCTGGCTTCCCACTTCTCCCAAATTGTTGCATTATATGCCCCCTCAGGTTCCATGTCATGGCTGGACCTGGAAGCGGCGCATACTACCCTCCCTGACCTGACTCCACTTTGGGGCGTACCCCCTATACATCGCCCCTCGCCCTCTAAACTCCTTCCCACCATTAAATTTGGCATTAAGATTTGTGACTCTTACTCCTTTAAATTAAAACTCACATCTGCCCTCTCTACCCTGACCCCCATCTGGTTTAATCCTATATTTCCTCCTGGCCTCTCTAGATTGAGACACCGTCTCTGGACTCAGGCTGGCCTTAAATTCCCATCAGACTTCTCGAAACAAGGTCAGTGGCTTCCACTGACTGAACTTCAGTCTCACTCCCCAGACCGGACGCTTAGCCCCTTCGAGTTTTTCCAAATCAGCCATTTTTTGCGATCCCTACCACCCAAATTTATACTGCGTCCCCTCACTCCATTTGAGAGTCTATGCAAATCTCACCCCATGTCTAAAGGTATGATATCACAGCTTTATAGTATCTTTCTTGATTCCACTCTTCACCCTCAGCTCCCCATGAGGTTGAATGGGAGAGGGATCTCGACCCTCCGCCGGATGAGGAGGCCTGGGAGGACATGAGACTGGGGATAGCTAAAAGCTCCATATCGACCATACTAAAAGAAACATCCTATAAAATTTACTATCGCTGGTACTATACCCCCACCCGACTTCATGCAATGTTCCCCTCCTCGTCGCCTGACTGCTGGCGGGGGTGTGGCCACAGGGGATCTATGACACATATCTGGTGGACCTGTCCAATTATCGCTCCCTTCTGGGATGCGATCCATGGCTTTATCAATACCTTATTTGAGACTCCCGTTGCGAGGGACCCTTGGATCTTTCTCCTTTGCTACCCTTCCCCGTATCTTGATAAATTCTCTAAAAAACTGACAGCGCACATCCTCACAGCCCCCAAATCCCTTATTGCCCTCAACTGGAAGTGCAGTTCTTCTCCATCTTTTTCGGTCCTTAAAAAACAAATCTGGCATGTGGCAGCAATGGAAGAGATTACTTACCACTTACACGACAGAGGTCACGCTTTCAGCCAAGTTTGGGCTCCATGGCAAATGGCGGAGAGCCCGTTCCCCTCTGACACTTAATACCCTTGTGGTGACCCATGTGTGGCGAGCGGGACCCTGTTCCTGCTCTACCAGCCCTTGACCTTCTAACACATTCTCATTATCTTCTTTCTGACCGCACTGCTGCCTAGCTTTTGTGGTCTCCCTTCTTCCCTCCCCCCTTTACCCCCCCCCAAACTATGTTTATATTGTCTGTTTTATGTAAGGTAAAGCAAGAAATAACTTAAAAAATTGGTCAGCTTACATCTCGAGTTCCCTGTGGACGTATTTCCTGGATTTCGTCACAATACAAATGTGTTTTTATGTACACACTGTAACTTTCAGATTTCGTATTTTGTATGCCTTGTATTGCTTGACCATTTAAAATAAAGAATTATAAAAGGTTTAAAAAAAAAAAAAAGATTTGTAGGTGTAACAAGAATACTTATGTAATGGACTAATCTGTTCAATTGGTCTAGCAAATAAGCATAGGGTTATGCAGAGTATGAGACTTTAAAAGAAAATTTCAAGGAAAGTACAGTATCTATATATTTTAGATGAGACCTGGCCATATAATATTGTATAGCAGCTGTAGTAGACTTCCATGTTATCTCTATTTCCATGTGTCTCTATTCTGTCCTAAGATTTCTGTCGCTCTTCCCTCCATTCATCAGGCTTACAACCAGTCTGTGTATTCCTTGTTGGTTCTCGTATAAATAAATATATACATATATAAATGCATGAATAGTAATGTTATAAATAAATTGGCTAAAATAAGTTTATTTTGCTAAATTAGATTGTGCTACTACTCAAACTCTTTTTTTGCTGTTTAATAGGTTTAGTCACTCTTTCTAGCAAGGTGCTATTTCAAACTGTTTCAAGACTTTTGGGGGTAGATTCAACTAGCCACGTGCAGGCCACGCATTTTTACCATTACTACTTTAATGAGAGCAAAATTCAGCTGAGAAATTACCGTAGTAATGGTAATAATGCGCAGCTATTACCATAGTAGCAGTAATAATGCGCGGGCCAATACCGTAGTAATGGTAATAATGCGCGGGCCATTATCGTAGTATCTGTAATGATGCGTGGGCCAAGTTCTAAAGAAAAGTGCTGCTAATTGAATCTACCCCTTAATGTATTGTGCAGTCTTATTAAACAGAAATATGTAAGCATTTCTCGCACAGTATTCAAGAAACTTCAGCAGTTTTGATAACAAATCAACATTTTACCTGTTTTTTGTTTTTTTTCAGGCATCATGGCTGGTTCCAATCGGTCAGGCGACTTGAAGGATGCTCAAAAATCTATCCCATCTGGAACAATTTTGGCCATTGCAACCACATCTTTTATATGTATCTTTTTGTGTATATATTTGTAAGCTTAGTCAAGGTATAGGTTTCCCTATTCAGACAGTTGAAGAATAATTTGTACTAGCTCTGTAAATAGAAAAACAAAGACAATTGGTACAAATACTCTTGGAGTCTGATTGATTAAGGCATGTAAAGCAAAAAAAAAAAAAAAAAAAAGATTAAATGTGTAGTGGCAGCTTTTTCATGTAGCACAAAACGTCTTGATTAGCTTTATTTTTACACTGACATTTAAAGTTGATCTAGGAATGCTCTACCCCAACTATAAATCTGCCCCTACATTTTAAATTTCCCTCCCACTTCCAATGCAACGTGGTTTTTCCAAGTTGCAAATTTACTATTTTGTTTTGCTTTGCTTGCCTTAATGAATCCAGGCCTTGGTGTTTACCTACCTCCAGCCTATAACCACAATACTTGCTGAAGAGACCTATAAAACATCTTTGCATCAGCTAGTCTAAATTTCCATAAGTATAGTTAACTATTGTCACAAGCTGTGGATGGTTACAGTTGGTACATGCTTACCCTCTCAATTAAGCTTTAAATATTTGTGTTACAGTCATGTTATGGCAGTTCTGTGCTGGACAGCAACTTATGTCTTATTCTTTCGCAATTGCCAGTCCCACCGACAACAATTTAAACGTGTGCCAGGCATCATTTTTTTCATTCCAGTTACCCTCCTGATTAGTGCTGTTAACAAAACTCCCCTCCTCCCCTGATCAATGCTGTCATTTCCTCCATTTCCCCCTTCCCTGTCCTGGCATTACAGAGAACATAGGGTACACATAGTGAAACAGATTAACATGAAGAGATTCCATCTGTAAACCCCTGGTTATATGTACAGTTACTTTTGGGCTTGTGGTTCTTTTTCCACTGTCACAATTCTGCAAGATCAGCACCGCAGTATGTGATATATACTTTTACAATACAGCACAACAGTCAAGTCACAGAAAGGGAAATTGCTCAAATTTAAAGAATAGGTTTTTCCTTACTATAAAATATTTTTTACTTTATTCCTTAATTTTTGAAAGATCTTTCCTGTGTGGTATTGTTTGGTGCCTGCATTGAAGGTGCACTTTTGCGCGACAAGTAAGATAATAGAATGCAGGTCCACACAGGCGTATAACTCTGGAACAGAACCGATGATGAGCGATGCTCTGCAGTGAATCTACAGGTCCTGACTGTGAGGGAAGCTGAACCAATATGGCGATGAAGTGATGAGCTGCAGAGAGCAATAGCACTGAGATCCACACAGGTGTTATAACGCTGGAACAGGATCAATGATGAGCGATGCTCTGCAGTGAATCTACAGGTCTTGACTGTGAGATAAGCTAAGCCAATATGGTGGTGAAGCGATGAGCTTCAGAGAGCAATAGCACTGAGATCCACACAGGTGTTATAACACTGGAACAGGACCAATGATGAGCGATGCTCTGCGACGATAATGCTGGAAGCAACGAGCTGCACAGGGAACTACTGAGAAGTGATGAGCTGCACAGGTACTACTGGGAAGCAGTAAGCAACACATGTATTGCTGAGTAGTGATAAGCTGCACAGGTAGTTGCTGAGAAGCAGTGAGCAGCACAGGATTTCTGAGCTGCACAGGTAACGCTGAGAATCAATGAGCTGCACAGGTAATGCTGAGTAGCGATGAGCTGCACAGGTAATTGCTGGGAAGCAGTAAGCAGCACAGGTACTGCTGAGTAGTTCTGAGCTGTACAGGTAATGCTGAGAAGCAGTGAGCAGCACAGGTACTGCTGAGTAGAGATGAGCTGTACAGGTAATGCTGAGAAGCAGTGAGCAGCACAGGCACTGCTGAGTAGAGATGAGCTGTACAGGTAATTGCTGAGAAGCAGAGAGCAGCACAGGATTTATGAGTAAAAATAAACTGCACCATCCACGATGTCAGGAACAACAGGAGTCAGAGGAGATGCTTCCTATCAGGTAGAGAGACCTGATGATCTGACACCCATTAAAGGGAGGAGGGCCCTTATAAAGGGAACTGGCTGCAGATGATCCAATCACTGTGGAGCAGAGGTTTTGAAGGTTCCCAGGGAAACGCATGCGCAGACCACTAGGCAAGATGGCGTCCGATGATAGAGGAACGCCAGGCTGAATAGCAGATAGCGGTAACCAAGGGAAACCAAAGCACACAATGAACCACACGGAGCGAAACTGATGAGATGCGTGATAGAAAGGTTGAGATTATAACATCCAGCGCGGGGCACAAGCCCAAAAACAATGGCCCCAGGCAGCTAGAAATTAAGGGGGAGGGGAACTTTTGTTTCCATATTCCACAAATGTTATAAGGGGATGTAATCACAGATTATTTTATACATGCCAGTGGTCGCAGTAGACGTGCCAGTGGTACATTGTCCTGCTCTATATTCACTGTAAAAGATTTGTCTATACTCAGTAGATGTTGGACAGACCAACAATAAAAACCTGTGTTCACAATCTGCACTGTGTAAGTAAACACAGAGCATTGTGCGCCCCCTCCCCCCCCCTCCCTCTAGGAAGAACAAGCCCAGTGCTGAAAGCACTAGGGCCCTTCCTACAACTCTTGGGGCGTTGGGTGTAGGGTAATAAAGTAAAAAATAGAATTAAAAAGTATAAAACACCAATTCAGTTTGTGGAACTACAAGTCCCAACCAGCTCGAGCTGCCATTAACAGAGTGGGCATGCTGGTGTTTGCAGAACTATTCCATTTTCACTGTTAATAATAATATAGTAATAAAAGAAAAATACATGTAAACATTTATTTTTTATTTTATCCTTTTGTTTTCTCCATGAAATACATTTATCATGTTCTTATTAATGTCTACTGTACATAAAATGCATTTTTTACAGTTGCTCTTGATTGCAAACACATGTTCTAGCATGTATACGCAACCGTCATCACTATCAATCGGCACTTACACCTGCCCTGTAGCTGGTACAAGTGATACGACAGAAAAACACGTACCTCAAGAGCTTGAATTTGGTGCTGCTGAATGCACTCAAGCTTGATAAAGAAAACACAGGACATCAGCTTAATTGGGAGAAGAATGTAGGATCTCCCATAGACAAGGACATGTGGAGCAGAATTAAGACCAGAGTCTCGTAGCCTGGTTTCCATTCCTGCCTTCTGGCAAGTAAAAGCTTCAGTATTAAATTCTTCATATATTCATATATGCAATACACCAAGGGGCAGCTTCATCAAAGAGTGAAAAACCTTTTTGCTATCGAAAGTTGGAGTTTTCATAATAAGGTTTTTTTTTTTTTTTTGCTTAGCCCTAACACTACTATCATCAGCGATGATCCTGCCAGCGGTAAGATTTGCAGACTTTTTTGGCAGCGAGGGCTTCACCATGCCTTTCAATACAGCATTATTTTAATGCATTCAATTATATGCATTTTTAAAAAATGCTTTAATGCACTCAAACCTGGGCTTTCAGTGTCACCGCAAATGCGCAGTGAGCTCAATGGTCCACTCATGAAAACATGCTGAAACGGGCCTATCAAAGCGTTACGTTAACCATTATTGCTCTGGGTCATCCCAGTGACAGCTGATTAATCAGACTTAGCATTGCAACACTTTCTACCAAAATCCATATATGGAAGACTAAGTGATGTCAAACAATGCTGGTCCTGCCTAGGGATGAGCGCACTCGGATTTATGAAATCCGAGCCCACCCGAACGTTGCGGATCCGAGTCGGATCCGAGACAGATCCGGGTATTGGCGCCAAATTCAAAAGTGAAACTGAGGCTCTGACTCATAATCCCGTTGTCGGATCTCGCGATACTCGGATCCTATAAATTCCCCGCTAGTCGCCGCCATCTTCACTCGGGCATTGATCAGGGTAGAGGGAGGGTGTGTTAGGTGGTCCTCTGTGCTGTTTAGTTCTGTGCTTTTTAGTTCTGTGCTGTTTAGTTCTGTGCTGTTTAGTTCTGTGCTGTTTAGTTCTGTGCTGTGCTGTGCTGTGCTGTTTAGTGCTGTGCTGTTTAGTGCTGTGCTGTGCTGTGCTGTGCTGTGCTGTGCTGTGTTCTGCAGTATCAGTTCAGTGGTGCTGTGTGCTGTGCTCTGTCCTTCTGAGGTCAGTGGTGCTGCTGGGTCCTGTGCTGTGTCCTGTTCAGTCCAGTGGTGCTGTGTCCTGTGCTCTGTGCTTCTAAGGGCATAGTTATTTCCCCAATATTCCCCTGTGTTTAAAAAAATAAAAAAAAGTTATTTTAAAAAATACCAAAAACTACTTTAATATTTTTTAATTACCACAAAATTTTCACAACCAATCCTGCAGTATAAGCCCATTGGTACTGCAATATTACCAAGTTCACACATTCAGCAGTAAAAGTCCAGTGGTACTGCAATATTACAAAGTTTACACATTCTGCAGTATCAGTCCAGTGGTGCTGTGTCCTGTGCTCTGTCCTGCTGAGTTCCGTAGTGCTGCTGGGTCCTGTGCCGTGTCCTGTTCAGTCCAGTGGTGCTGTGTCCTGTGCTCTGTGCTTCTAAGGGCATAGTTATTTCCCCACTATTCCCAAGTTTTGTAAAAATAAAAAAAAAGTAAAAAAAAAGTAAAAAATTAAAAAAAACAAATAAATATAATAATTATAACCAAATTTGCAAAACCAATCCAGCATTATAAGTCCATTGGTACTGCAATATTACCAAGTTCACACATTCTGCAGTATCAGTCCAGTGGTGCTGTGTCCTGTGCTCTGTCCTGCTGAGTTCCGTAGTGCTGCTGGGTCCTGTGCCGTGTCCTGTTCAGTCCAGTGGTGCTGTGTCCTGTGCTCTGTGCTTCTAAGGGCATAGTTATTTCCCCACTATTCCCAAGTTTTGTAAAAATAAAAAAAAAGTAAAAAATTAAAAAAAACAAATAAATATAATAATTATAACCAAATTTGCAAAACCAATCCAGCATTATAAGTCCATTGGTACTGCAATATTACCAAGTTCACACATTCTGCAGTATCAGTCCAGTGGTGCTGTGTCCTGTGCTCTGTCCTGCTGAGTTCCGTAGTGCTGCTGGGTCCTGTGCCGTGTCCTGTTCAGTCCAGTGGTGCTGTGTCCTGTGCTCTGTGCTTCTAAGGGCATAGTTATTTCCCCACTATTCCCAAGTTTTGTAAAAATAAAAAAAAAGTAAAAAAAAAGTAAAAAATTAAAAAAAAAAAAATATATAATAATTATAACCAAATTTGCAAAACCAATCCAGCAGTATAAGTCCATTGGTACTGCAATATTACCAAGTTCACACATTCTGCAGTATCTTGTGCTACATATAATGGAGACCAAAAATTTGGAGGATAAAGTAGGGAAAGATCAAGA
The DNA here is from genome assembly GCF_038048845.1 of Mixophyes fleayi. Lineage (NCBI taxonomy): Eukaryota > Metazoa > Chordata > Amphibia > Anura > Limnodynastidae > Mixophyes > Mixophyes fleayi. Next base: position 811,808 of record NW_027446695.1, on the reverse strand, counting down.
CCCACTTCCTCCTAATGCTGAAGCTGCTGCCACTAGTCATGACATAGACGATGAAATGCCATCAACGTCGTCTTCCAAGCCCGATGCCCAATCTCGTAGTACCGGGCATGTAAAATCCAAAAAGCCCAAGTTAAGAAAAAGTAGCAAAAAGAGAAACTTAAAATCATCTGAGGAGAAACGTAAAGTTGCCAATATGCCATTTACGACACGGAGTGGCAAGGAACGGCTTAGGCCCTGGCCCGTGTTCATGACTAGTGGTTCAGCTTCACCCACGGATCTTAGCCCTCCTCCTCCTCCCCCCCCCTACAAAAAATTGAAGAGAGTTATGCTGTCAGCAACAAAACAGCAAACAACTCTGCCTTCTAAAGAGAAATTATCACAAATCCCCAAGGCGAGTCCAAGCGTGTTGGTGGTTGTCAAGCCTGACCTTCCCATCACTGTACGGGAAGAGGTGGCTCGGGAGGAGGCTATTGATGATGTAGCTGGCGCTGTGGAGGAACTTGATGATGAGGATGGTGATGTGGTTATTGTAAATGAGGCACCAGGGGGGGAAACAGCTGATGTCCATGGGATGAAAAAGCCCATCGTCATGCCTGGTCAGAAGACCAAAAAATGCACCTCTTCGGTCTGGAGTTATTTTTATCCAAATCCAGACAACCAATGTATGGCAATATGTAGCTTATGTAAAGCTCAAATAAGCAGGGGTAAGGATCTTGCCCACCTAGGAACATCCTCCCTTATACGTCACCTGAATAACCTTCATAGTTCAGTGGTTAGTTCAGGAACTGGGGCTAGGACCCTCATCGGTACAGGGACACCTAAATCCCGTGGTCCAGTTGGATACACACCAGCAACACCCTCCTCGTCAACTTCCTCCACAATCTCCATCAGATTCAGTCCTGCAGCCCAAGTCAGCAGCCAGACTGAGTCCTCCTCAATACGGGATTCATCCGAGGAATCCTGCAGCGGTACGCCTACTACTGCCACTGCTGCTGTTGCTGCTGTTAGTCGGTCATCTTCCCAGAGGGGAAGTCGTAAGACCGCTAAGTCTTTCACCAAACAATTGACCGTCCAACAGTCGTTTGCCATGACCACCAAATACGATAGTAGTCACCCTATTGCAAAGCGTATAACTGCGGCTGTAACTGCAATGTTGGTGTTAGACGTGCGCCCGGTGTCCGCCATCAGTGGAGTGGGATTTAGAGGGTTGATGGAGGTATTGTGTCCCCGGTACCAAATCCCCTCGAGATTCCACTTCACTAGGCAGGCGATACCAAAAATGTACAGAGAAGTACGATCAAGTGTCCTCAGTGCTCTTAAAAATGCGGTTGTACCCACTGTCCACTTAACCACGGACATGTGGACAAGTGGTTCTGGGCAAACGAAGGACTATATGACTGTGACAGCCCACTGGGTTGATGCATCCCCTTCCGCAGCAACAGCAACAGCTGCATCAGTAGCAGCATCTACAAAATGGCTGCTCATGCAAAGGCAGGCAACATTGTGCATTACAGGCTTTAATAAGAGGCACAACGCTGACAACATATTAGAGAAAATGAGGGAAATTATCTCCCAGTGGCTTACCCCACTTAGACTCTCATGGGGATTTGTGGTGTCAGACAATGCCAGTAACATTGTGCGGGCATTAAATATGGGCAATTTCCAGCACGTCCCATGTTTTGCCCACACCATTAATTTGGTGGTGCAGCATTACCTCAAGAGTGACAGGGGTGTGCAGGAGATGCTTGCGGTGGCCCGCAAAATTGCTGGACACTTTCGGCATTCAGCCAGTGCCTACCGCAGACTAGAGGCACATCAAAAAAGCTTGAACCTGCCCTGCCATCACCTCAAACAAGAGGTTGTGACGCGCTGGAACTCCACCCTCTATATGCTGCAGAGGATGGAGGAGCAGCAAAAGGCCATTCAGGCCTACACAGCCACCTACGACATAGGCAAAGGAGTGGGGATGCGCCTCAGTCAAGCGCAGTGGAGACTGATTTCCGTGTTGTGCAAGGTTCTGCAGCCATTTGAACTTGCCACACGAGAAGTCAGTTCCGACACTGCCAGCTTGAGTCAGGTCATTCCCCTGATCAGGCTGTTGCAGAAGCAGCTGGAGAAAGTGAGGGAGGAGCTGGTAAGCCATTGCGATTACACCAAGCATGTAGCTCTTGTGGATGTAGCCCTTCGTACGCTTTGCCAGGATCCGAGGGTGGTCACTCTTTTAAAGTCAGAGGAATACATTCTGGCCACCGTGCTCGATCCTCGGTTTAAAGCGTATGTTGTGTCTCTGTTTCCGGCGGACACAAGTCTACAGCGGTGCAAAGACCTGCTGGTCAGGAGATTGTCCTCTGAAGAGGACCGTGACATGCCAACAGCTCCACCCTCATTTTCTTCCACATCTATGGCTGCGAGGAAAAAGCTCAGTTTTCCCAAAAGAGGCGCTGGCGGGGATGCTGATAACATCTGGTCCGGACTGAAGGACCTGCCAACCATTGCAGACATGTCTACTCTCGCTGCATTGGATGCTGTGACAATAGAAAAAATTGTGGATGATTACTTTGCTGACACCATCCAAGTGGACATGTCAGACAGTCCATATTGTTACTGGCAGGAAAAAAAGGCAGTTTGGAAGCCCCTGTACAAACTGGCTCTATTTTACCTGAGTTGTCCCCCCTCCAGTGTGTACTCGGAAAGAGTTTTTAGTGCAGCGGGGAAACCTGGTCAGTGAGCGGCGAAGGAGGTTGCTTCCTCACAACGTTGAAAAAATGATGTTTATAAAAATGAATAATCAATTCCTCAATGAAGTACAGCACTGCCCTCCAGATACTACAGAGGGACCTGTGGTTGTGGAGTCCAGCGGGGACGAATTGATAATGTGTGATGAGGAGGAAGTACACACTGTAGGGGGAGAGGAATCAGAGGTTGAGGATGAGGACGACATCTTGCCTCAGTAGAGCCTGTTTAGTCTGTACAGGGAGAGATGAATAGCTTTTTTGGTGTGGGGGCCCAAACAAACCAATCATTTCAGTCAAAGTTGTTTGGTAGGCCCTGTCGCTGAAATGATTTGTGTGTTAAAGTGTGCATGTCCTATTTCAACAGCAGACCTCTCAACTGCAGCTCATCCCTCCTCTGCGGGGATAATGTCTCCTGTGCTCTGACACGTCACTCTGTGTACTCTCAGCCTCAGGATCTGACACTACAGCTACCATGCCTCTTGTAGCAGCCCTCACTCCAGGGCCTCTTCCATGTGCAGTGTCCCCCTCTCTCTTGGGTTCACTATAGTGGCATGGAGTTCTCCCCCTCATCCAGGGCACACATTCCTTGCCCTGGCTCAGTCACCACGCTCAGACTTCCAGGCAATGCTGGGGGAGCCTGGGAGCTTCCACCCCAGGTCCCCAGCTACAACTCTCCTCTCCTGTGTCTTCTCTCTCTTTCTGACACTTTAAAGATCGTGCCTTTAAATGAAAAAGTCAGTCTTCATTGCACGACTATGTGCAACAGGGACATTTTTTTGGGTTTACAAAGTCAAACAATAACACTACGACCCTGTCTGTCTGGGGTCTGTCAATGACGAATTGTCTGGAGCATGTTTGGAGGAGGTATTGTGGCCCCGGTATCAAATTGGGTACCGGGGCCACCACACTACGCAGTCAAGATACTTGTTTGGTGGAATTCAGACCAGTTGAGGGTTTTATTATTAGATTGTGTGGACCACTCTATCTATACCACCACACTACAACTCTATACCACTCTATTTCCTACTTTAATTCTATTTAATTCTATTTCCTACTTTAATTCTATTACTAATTAATTACCATAAAGAGGAACAAAAAAAACCAATTTTACCCAAAGTATAATATGACTTAGACTTACAAACACTACACTTTAAAGATCGTGCCTTTAAATGAAAAAGTCAGTCTTCATTGCACGACTATGTGCAACAGGGACATTTTTTTGGGTTTACAAAGTCAAACAATAACACTACGACCCTGGCTGTCTGGGGTCTGTCAATGACGAATTGTCTGGAGCATGTTTGGAGGAGGTATTGTGGCCCCGGTATCAAATTGGGTACCGGGGCCACCCCACTACGCAGTCCAGATACTTGTTTGGTGGAATTCAGACCAGTTGAGGGTTTTATTATTATATTGTGTGGACCACTCTATCTATACCACCACACTACAACTCTATACCACTCTATTTCCTACTTTAATTCTATTTAATTCTATTTCCTACTTTAATTCTATTACTAATTAATTACCATAAAGAGGAACAAAAAAAACCAATTTTACCCAAAGTATAATATGACTTAGACTTACAAACACTACACTTGAAAGATCGTGCCTTTAAATGAAAAAGTCAGTCTTCATTGCACGACTATGTGCAACAGGGACAGTTTTTTTGTTTACAAAGTCAACTAATAACACTTGGACCCTGTCTGTCTTTAACATACTTGATGGGATCTCAATGACGAATTGTCTGTAGCATGTTTGGAGGAGGTATTGTGGCCCCGGTATCAAATTGTGTACCGGGGCCACCACACTACGCAGTCCAGATACTTGTTTGGTGGAATTCTGACACGTGGAGGGTGTATTTATTTTATTGTGGCCCCGGTATCAAATTGGGTACCGGGGCCACCCCACTACGCAGTCCAGATACTTGTTTGGTGGAATTCTGACACGTGGAGGGTGTATTTATTTTATTGTGGCCCCGGTATCAAATTGGGTACCGGGGCCACCCCACTACGCAGTCCAGATACTTGTTTGGTGGAATTCTGACACGTGGAGGGTTTTTTAATTATATTGTGGCCTCGGTACCAAATTGTGTACCGGGGCCACCACACTACGCAGTCAAGATAGATAGATGCGTATCATAGATAAAGTACATTCAGTGGTGTGGGGCAAATTGAAAAATATTCCAAATGCACTGACATTATCAAAAACAAGAGGTTGTGACACGCTAAAACTCCAACATGTATATGATGGAGAGGATGGAGGAGCATCCGTATGTGTAGTGTAATGCAGATCTGTTGAAGGTTTTTTATATATTTTATTGTGGTGCCCAGTGCCCACTCCTCTACGCAGTCCAGGTACAATTATTGGTGCGAATCATAAAAGTTCAGGGTTTTTAATATATTGTGGTGACCCACTCCTCTACGCAGTCCAGGTACAATTATTGGTGCGAATCATAAAAGTTCATGGTTTTTAAGATATTGTGGTGACCCACTCCTCTACGCAGTCCAGGTACATTTATTGGTGCGAATCATAAAAGTTCAGGGTTTTTAATATATCTTGTGGTGACCCACTCCTCTACGCAGTCCAGGTACAATTATTGGTGCGAATCATAAAAGTTCAGGGTTTTTAATATATTGTGGTGACCCACTCCTCTACGCAGTCCAGGTACAATTATTGGTGCGAATCATAAAAGTTCAGGGTTTTTAAGATATTGTGGTGACCCACTCCTCTACGCAGTCCAGGTACATTTATTGGTGCGAATCATAAAAGTTCAGGGTTTTTAAGATATTGTGGTGACCCACTCCTCTACGCAGTCCAGGTACATTTATTGGTGCGAATCATAAAAGTTCAGGGTTTTTAATATATCTTGTGGTGACCCACTCCTCTACGCAGTCCAGGTACAATTATTGGTGCGAATCATAAAAGTTCAGGGTTTTTAATATATTGTGGTGACCCACTCCTCTACGCAGTCCAGGTACAATTATTGGTGCGAATCATAAAAGTTCAGGGTTTTTAATATATTGTGGTGACCCACTCCTCTACGCAGTCCAGGTACAATTATTGGTGCGAATCATAAAAGTTCAGGGTTTTTAAGATATTGTGGTGACCCACTCCTCTACGCAGTCCAGGTACATTTATTGGTGCGAATCATAAAAGTTCAGGGTTTTTAATATATCTTGTGGTGACCCACTCCTCTACGCAGTCCAGGTACAATTATTGGTGCGAATCATAAAAGTTCAGGGTTTTTAATATATTGTGGTGACCCACTCCTCTACGCAGTCCAGGTACAATTATTGGTGCGAATCATAAAAGTTCAGGGATTTTAAGATATTGTGGTGACCCACTCCTCTACGCAGTCCAGGTACAATTATTGGTGCGAATCATAAAAGTTCAGGGTTTTTAATATATATTGTGGTGACCCACTCCTCTACGCAGTCCAGAAAGATACCTTGTTGCAACGTTTTGGACTAATAACTATATTGTGAGGTGTTCAGAATACACTGTAAATTAGTGGAAATGCTTGTTATTGAATGTTATTGAGGTTAATAATAGCCTAGGAGTGAAAATAAGCCCAAAAACTTGATTTTTAAACTTTTTATGTTTTTTTCAAAAAAAATCCGAATCCAATACCTTAAATCCGAACCGAGACCTTTCGTCAAGTGTTTTGCGAGACAAATCCGAACCTCAAAAATAACGAAAATCCGGATCCAAAACACAAAACACGAGACCTCAAAAGTCGCCGGTGCACATCCCTAGTCCTGCCTGCAAAGTTTGTTTGCACCATTTCTACTCAGTATAATAAAGCCCTTTGAGATCATGTCTCCCAACATTTGGGTAGTCAGCTGTCCCGCTTAGGGATGGCGGAAGAGAGCCCTCAAATCGGTACAACCCGCCTAAATCAGGGCGGCTGGGAGGTATGTGTTCTGTGAATGTGAGTGTGCGTGTGAGTGTGCGTGAGTATTCTTGCACTCAAACTTGCATACATGCCATATAAAATGCAATAATAGTTCTACATAGTTCTAATTCAGCATTGCTCCAAATAGCCCACAACAGTGTCTATTAAATATAAAGCCGAAGAGTGGAAGAGATTTGCGTCAGCACCTGGTCACATGTGTTACTGCAGACACGTTATCTCCGCGCAATGGGTTGGTTTATGTCCTTACATATCCCAACATGACATAACCATGAAACATCATAAATTCGGTTAAATTCTTGCTTTCAAAATACCATAAAGGACTGTAGTTTAATATTAGAGATGGTCACTGACCCCCGTGTTTTGGTTTTGGATTCGGTTTTGGATCTGGATTACCGTTGTGTTTTGGTTTTGGTTTTGGTTTTGCAAAACCGCCATTGCGTGTTTTGGTTTTGGTTTTGGTTTTGTTTGGTTTTGTTTTGCTATTTTTTGGGAAAATCCATGTTTTTGGGCCTAAATTAACCCAATTTAGTGCTCCAACTGTTTTATAGACAAGTAATCTAATTGTTGAGGTAATAAATCATCCAAAAAAACAGTTTAATTCTTCGTTGGTAGGCCTATTCTACACACAAAACAGATTGTCTTCCTCTCCATCTATGCATATTGGCAATGCAGCCATCGTCTTTGAATGTATATTACACCCTACACTTATAGTTAAATATGTAAAGAAATGGAAAAAGCCAGTTTGGTTTCTGTCTCTCAAGGCACCCCTCCACTTGTATAAAATACAAAAAAATTCAGCCATTATAGACTGTACAATATTAATTGACATGGAGAAAGACAGTTTGGGGTCACTCTGTCTCTCTAGGCCCCCCTCCACTTGTATAAAATACCCAAAAATTCAGCCATTATAGACTGTACAATATTAATTGACATGGAAAAAGCCAGTTTGGTTTCTGTCTCTCTAGGCCCCCCTCCACTTGTATAAAATACCCAAAAATTCAGCCATTATAGACTGTACAATATTATGAAAAATGGACAAAGCCAGTTTAGGGTCACTCTGTCTATGACACCCTACCCTTAAGGATAAATTGCCCTAACAGCAGCCTTTCAAGATGGTATGTGATATGGAAATGCCACAAGTCCCTTTCCTCTTTGGGGGTAGATTGCACCCTACACTTACATAGAAAGTTTTAAAAAGATGTTATCGGCATCATCTTCAGCTTAATCCTCACCCTCATCAGTGTGTACGTCATCATCACAGACTATCAATTCATCGCCGCTTGAATCCGCCATTAGAGAACAGTCAGTGCTTGGATGTCTTGGATGGTGAAGGCCTTCCTCGTGGAAGATGTAGTTCATTTTTATAAACATCATTTTCTCCACATTTTTGGGAAGTAACCTTCTACGGCGATCACTGACTAAGTTCCCTGCTGTGCTGAACACTCGTTCAGAGTACACACTGGAGGGTGGGCAGCTTAGGTATTGCAAAGCAAGTTTGTACATGGGTTTCCAAATGGCCTGCTTTTCTTCCCAGTAAGGAAAGGGACTGTCTGACATTTCCATATCAACTACCTCTTGAAAGTAATCCTCCACCATCCTTTGCATGTTTATACTCATATTGGATGGAGTTATGGGCAAAGTGACACATTTTTTTGAAAAATCCTTCAAACCAGCCCAGATGTTAAATTGTTCTGGTCTGCCCCCTGTGTCTTCCCTGCTTCTTTTTTGGAAATTTAATTTTTTACGAGCAACAGCTTGAGAAAGTGAAGGAGGACACGTCGTCAAGCCGAGGCCCAGTTCAGCGGCCAACTTGCTGAGCAATAGCTCCTTGCAAAAGTTCACATCTCGCTCATTTACAAGTAAAGACTCAATGTAGGTTTTAAACCTTGGATCAAGCACAGTGGCCAAAACGTACTGATCCGAGTTCAAGATCTTAATAACTCGAGGATCATTGTGAAGCGAATTAAGTACTTGATCGACAAGGCCAACATACTTTGCTGAATTGCTTGCTTTCAGCTCCTCCTTCATTTTCTCAAGCTGCTTTTCCAATAGTCTAATTAAAGGAATGACTTGGCTCAAACTAGCAGAGTCTGCACTGACCTCACATGTCACAACTTCAAATGGTTTCAGCACCTTGCACAGCACTGAAAGGATTCCCCACTGTGCAAGAGTGAAATACATCCCCCCTCCTTTCCCAATGTCATGACTTGTGCAATATGCTTGGATGGCTTTGCGCTGTTCCTCCATCCTCTGAAGCATGTACAGGGTGGAATTCCACCGAGTTACCACCTCTTGCTTAAGTTGGTGGCAGGGCAAGTTAAACTGCTCTTGGAGCTGCTGTAATCTCCTACATGCTGTGGCTGAATGCCTGAAATGGCCTGAAATTTTACGGGCCACCGAAAGCATCTCCTGCACCTCACGGTTATTTCGTAGGAAGCTCTGCACCACCAAGTTGATGGTGTGAGCAAAACAGGGAATATGTTGGAAATCACCCAGCTGTAATGCTCGCACTATATTGTTGGCGTTATCTGAAATGACATACCCTGGGGAGAGTCCGAGTGGTATAAGCCATGCATCAATCACATCTCTCAGTTTGCGTAACAAATTGTCAGCCGTATGCCTGTTAGTGAAGCCGGTGATACAAAGAGTGGCCTGCCTGTGACAAATGTTACGTAGTGGTGTACATGCTGCTGCTGTTCCTGCTGGTGAAGGTGAATGACCAACCCAGTGGGCTGTCACAGTCATATAGTCTTTGGTTTGGCCACTTCCACTTGTCCACATATCTGTGGTTAAGTGAACAGTGGGCAGAATGGCATTTTTCAGCGCAATCTCTACATTTTTACACCCTTTTTGGTATAGTTGTGGAATAGCTTTACGGGAGAAATGGTGTCGCGATGGAATTCTGTAACGCGGACACAAAACCTCAATTAACTGTGAAAAACCAGCTGCGTTTATTGTGGAGATTGGACGCAGATCTAACACTAACATTGCAGCCATGGCGTCTGTGATTCGCTTGGCGACTGGGTGACTGCTGTCATATTTGCTTCCCCTCGCAAATGATTGTTTCACAGTTAATTGCTGAAATGTAGGACTGCTCATTTTATTCACCTGCCTCTGGGATGACGATTCACCCCCAGCAGCAGCAACAGCAGCAGCAGGACTAACGCTTTCTTCAGAGGAATCAATAATAGTGCCGGAGTCATCCAGCCTTAAGTGGGATGCCGGGCTAACTCCGAGCGCTACTGAGGATATTGATGAGGATGGTGTGGTGGGTGTATTTTGTAGCCGTCGGTATGTCGGTGAGCGGAGGGTCTTAGCTGATGAGGGAGTGCTTGTATTCTTTTGGGAAGAACTTTCAGCTTTTCCCAACACTTTGCCATGAACTCTCGTTAAATGGCGTAACATAGACGAGGTTCCAAGATGGTTAAGGTCCCTCCCTCGACTGACTGTGGCTTCACATACACTACAAATGGCTATACAATTGTTGTCTGGATTTGGGTAGAAATAATTCCACACATAAGAAGTGGATTTTTTTGTTTTATGCCCAGGCATGACAATGGCCTTTTTCTTGTCACGTGCCAGAACTGCTGCCACTGGTGCAGGACTTACACAAACAACCTCATCCTCATCAACATCCTCATTAGCGCCCTCGTCGCCTACACAAATCTCCCCCTCATCCTCTTCTAATTCCAAGGTGGCATCCTCAATTTGGGTATCACCGGCTACACTCGGGCTATTAAGGCACACATCAGCAGAATGCTCACGATTAGACATCCCACTGTTGGATGGACTCTCCACAGGGATTGTTGTCATTTGTGAATCAGAGCAAATATTCTCCTGTAATGCCTCACTGTTATCTTGCAGCTCAGCTTTGACGCGTAACAGTAGTTGTGCACCAATTGTAGGCTGGGTAACTTTTTGGGATCTGCCACTAATAGCCAAAGGTGAAGGCCTCATTCTCTCTTTGCCACTGCGTGTGTAGAATGGCATGCTTGCAATTTTTTTTTTATCGTCACTTAACTTTTGCTCAGTTACACTTCTTTTTCGCTTCAATACAGTAAATTTTTTTTTGGTTTTTGTTTTTTGCACTAATTTGAAAACACTCTGTTGTTTGACATCGCATTGGCCAGATGACGTACTGGGAACACTAACATCAGGACTGGTGACAGAACCTGGTTGCTCATTTAGATCATATGTGGACTGCTTTGAATCCATTCTGAGCGCAAACCACTGGGGAGTGCTAAAAATTATTTAGTAGATTCTGCTGACAGTTATGACTTTTGACAGCCAGAAATATTAATGCACAATTAGGGAGGACACCCCAAAAACACTGAGGAGTGCTAAAAATTATTTAGTAGATACTGCTGACAGATATGACTTTTGACAGCCAGAAATATTAATGCACAATTAGGGAGGACACCCCAAAAACACTGAGGAGTGCTAAAAATTATTTAGTAGATACTGCTGACAGATATGACTTTTGACAGCCAGAAATATTAATGCACAATTAGGGAGGACACCCCAAAAACACTGAGGAGTGCTAAAAATTATTTAGTAGATACTGCTGACAGATATGACTTTTGACAGCCAGAAATATTAATGCACAATTAGGGAGGACACCCCAAAAACACTGAGGAGTGCTAAAAATTATTTAGTAGATACTGCTGACAGATATGACTTTTGACAGCCAGAAATATTAATGCACAATTAGGGAGGACACCCCAAAAACACTGAGGAGTGCTAAAAATTATTTAGTAGATACTGCTGACAGATATGACTTTTGACAGCCAGAAATATTAATGCACAATTAGGGAGGACACCCCAAAAACACTGAGGAGTGCTAAAAATTATTTAGTAGATACTGCTGACAGATATGACTTTTGACAGCCAGAAATATTAATGCACAATTAGGGAGGACACCCCAAAAACACTGAGGAGTGCTAAAAATTATTGAGTAGATACTGCTGACAGATATGACTTTTGACAGCCAGAAATATTAATGCACAATTAGGGAGGACACCCCAAAAACACTGAGGAGTGCTAAAAATTATTTAGTAGATACTGCTGACAGATATGACTTTTGACAGCCAGAAATATTAATGCACAATTAGGGAGGACACCCCAAAAGCACTGAGGTGTGCTACAAATTATTTAGTACATACTGCTGACAGATATGACTTTTGACAGCCAGAAATATTAATGCACAATTATGGGGGACACCCCAAAAGCGCTGGGGAGTGCCAAATATGAAGAAAAAATAATAAACCTCTATCCTCCTCTCTGCACTAGCGATTTTGGTTAGAGCAATTGCAAGAACAATATTGTATTCTCTGTCCCTGCTCTAATTAGCCTATGACTACACCCTGCTCTCTCCCTCTGTCAAATGGCGATGGATTGCTGTGGAGGCGTGTATTTATAAAGTTGAAGTATCGCGAGAACCGAGTCCCGAGATCCGACAACGTCACAATGACGTTCGGCCTCGATTTGGATTCGGAATGGGCGGGAGAGTACCGAGCTGCTCAGCTCGGTACTCGGATACCCAAAGTTCGGGTGGGTTCGGTTCTCGGAGAACCGGACCCGCCCATCTCTATTTAATATATACTTTATAAATGAACTTTTATCTTCCATCATGTAGACTTGAAAGGATGGCGAGTGTCTTATACCCAGAACTCCTGTACTTCAGGAGTTACTCACCTACAGGAATAACAGCGTGGAGAAGTTTGAACAGTGTACAGTCGCCAATGCAGCTGATTGGACCAACCATCGTATCTGTGAAATCAGCTGCAGCAAAACCTTTTACTGCGCGCTGTTTACAATTAAACTTATTTACATTGTTAGCTCTGGGGAGTACTGAGAGTAGGTGTTTCATGTCTGCATTTATTTTGTCTACCTTGTGCATCCCTGTTTTATGGATGTCCCGTTTTCCCACTGTCTGGCCGCTGCTGAGCGCGGTGGCGCCTCACAATTCTACAATAATAAAACATTTTTGGGCTAAACGTGAAATTAAAGTGTGTAGATTTTACATTTATAGATGATGGACTTAATTTACCTGGATTTTATGGATAGTTTACCTCCACATTTTGCTTCCTCCAATTTTATAGAATTTTCCTAATGTCCGAGTTATTTATATTATAGAGAAAATAAACAGTATGTGCATAAATGATATATATTTTTCCCTTTTACCCGAGCTGAGTAAAGCCACTGATAAAAGGCTTGCCGGCTAATATGTGAAAATGATTGTGTCAGAGAACTGTCGTGTTTTGAACCGTAGACATGATTTATTGGGATAAACCAGCTGGTGTAACTTTGTCTGTCTCCTCATTATCAACACTCTTATTGTATGGACTGTCCTCCCTTACTCAGTGAGCCAGGAATTCAGCAAATGTAAGGATATGGTCTAGAGAGGAACAGAGGGAAATAAAGATCAGACTTCTGTAAGGAGAGCCTAGTGGGTGAAAGGCAGTTCTGTCTACGCTCTGTTCCTCTCTAGACCATATCCTTACATTTGCTGAATTCCTGGCTCACTGAGTAAGGGAGGACAGTCCATACAATAAGAGTGTAGATAATCAGTTACCACCTCATATTCCTCACTGGGATATCCTCTGTATCTGATCAGTTCATTCTGTAAACATATAGGAGATAAATTATTAGATTATTAAAGTGTAAAGTTATATAGTCTCACATACAGAGCAATAGAACATGTTGTCCATATGACTTAAAATCAAGAAGAGAATACTGGAAAGTAGTTTCCAGGAACACTTTGCTGTTGGGTAGGTACATATCAGTACATAACCAATTATATAGATACACTACACTCCCCACATAACATGACAAGTGTAGAGAGTAAGAAATGCATTATGCACACAGGGCAAGAGACGTAGAATAAAGTGACTCTCGGTCCTTGTTCCTGTGCATTGGGTCCATCCAAGTTCCTCACTATTTGCTAGGTCAGGGGGTTGCTGGACTATGTAAAAATTCCAATCAAGTCCTAGGGGTATATTTACTAAACTGCGGGTCTGAAAATGTGGAGATGTTGCCTATAGCAACCAATCAGATTCTAGCTTTCATTAATTTAGTGCATTCTACAAAATGACAGCTAGAATCTGATTGGTTGCTATAGGCAACATCTCCACTTTTTCAAATCTGCAAATTAAGTACATATATCCCATAGAATCTTTTAGTATGCGTGTTAGCTTGCACATGGATAATTTTAGCTTTATCTTGTCCCCAGTGGGGAAGTAGTTATTATCCCAAAGTAATAGTGTGTGTGTGTGTGTGTGTGTGTGTGTGTGTGTGTGTAATACGTGGTGTGTGGGTCCCTTGGTTCCACAGCACTTTCACCCACCATTATTGTTTACTGATCTGCTAATCTCTTACACCAAGACCTCTATTTATCTATGCCATTAACAACTGAGTACCTTATAAGGTTTCAGCAGGCCATGGTGGTTCTGCTCTTTGCTACTAAGACATTAATGTAATCCCATTCACATGAAAGAGAAGTTAATGGGGGATAAATAGTATTATTAAATATTTATTTTAATACTGTATATTCGTGCAAAAAACTTACGCATACATCCATATCAAGATTCTTGTGCATCCTTTACTTATGACTCCTAACAACTAGGGAATGTGAGAAGGAAGGAGCAGGCACGCATAGTCTTACTATGGTAACTGTGTGTTCACATAGGTGTTACTCAATTAGACGTGGCCACAGAGGCAGATACACCTGTCAAGAAACAAATCTCTTGCAGGGGCTGCAGGGCTGCAAATACAGTCAAGTCCATAAATATTGTGACATCAACACAATTGTCATATTTTGGACTCTATACACCACCACAATGGATTTGAAATGAAACGAACAAGATGTGCTTTAACTGCAGACTTTCAGCTTTAATTACAGGGAATTTACATCCAAATCAGGTGAACAGTGTAGGAATTATAACGGTTTCTTTTTGTGCCTCCCACTTTTTAAGGGACCAAAAGTAATGGGACAAACTAAACAATCCTACATCAAACTTTCACTTTTTAATACTTTGTTGCAAATCCTTTGTAATAGTCTGATACGCATAGACATCACCAGACGTTGGGTTTCATCCCTGGTGATGTTCTTCCAGGCCTCTACTGCAAATGTCTTAAGTTCCTGCTTGTTCTTGGGGCATCTTCCCTTCAGTTTTGTCTTCTTCAAGTGAAATGCATGCTCAATCGGATTCAGGTCAGGTGATTGATTTGGCCATTGCATAACATTCCACTTGTTAGCCTTAAAAAACTCTTTGGTTGCTTTTGCAGTATGCTTCAGGTCATTGTCCATCTGCACTTTGAAGCACCGTTCCATAACTTCTGAAGCATTTGACTGAATATGAGCAGATAATATTGCCCGAAACACTTCAGAATTCATCCTGCTGCTTTTGTCAGCAGTCACATCATCCATAAATACAAGGAAACCAGTTCCATTGGCAGCCATACATGCCCACGCAATGACACTTCCACCACCATGCTTCACTGATGAGGTGGTATGTTTTGGATCATGAGCAGTTCCTTTCCTTCTCCATACTTTTCTCTTCCCATCACTCTGGTACAAGTTGATCTTTGTCTCATCTGTCTATAGGATGTTGTTCCAGAACTGTAATGGCTTTTTTAGATATTGTTTGGTTAACTCTAATCTGGTCTTCCTGTTTTTGTGGCTCACAAATGGTTTACATCTTGTGGTGAACCCTCTATATTCACTCTTGTGAAGTCTGCTGATATAATTACATCTGTGTTAATTGCGAACACCTTAGCATGGTTTCTCGTGCTCTGTGTGAACTGTAACGTATATATACACAGAGCCTGTGTAAAGCCGCCCTGTGTAGAGGGAGTAGCAGTGCCAAGGCAACACACTGCGTGCGGTGAAGTGGGATCAACCTGTACAAAGCAAACCTTAGGGATACAGGTGCTGCGGTAGAAATACTCATATTGTTGAGAATGTAAAGGTTAACATCATGCAAAGATCTAGGCAGTCAGTGGAAACAATTTAAAGTATAACTATGGGATAAATAAGACAGAGGAAAGATTAGGAGACCCAAATAAAAAGAAGATAGGAAACATGAAGGGGTGTATTTATTTGAATAAAATGATGAGATTCTAGTGCACTAACATGACAACTGACGGCTACTTATTGTAAGAAAGACTGCACATTGCTATTTCTCATCCCCCCCCCCACACACACAAACAACATTTTTTAAAGAATGATCACAATTATACATCTTTGGATTTTTCAACAATCTATTCTTCTGCTAGTTGTCAGTTAGGTATTTGATGTGCTGTGTTCATTTTTACAAACACCAAACTATGTAGAAATGATAATTAATGGATAAATAAATGGAATTCTTTATTTAAACTGATGACGGTGATGGTCTGTGACACAAAGACACAGAAAAGGTTAACAAAAGTGTCCTGGTTCCTGACCTGTGTGACTTGCAGACATATTTTACAGACTTCATACAGACTCCATTGTCCAGCATAAGCACAAACCTCATTGCTAGCCACACTGCACAGACTTGTTACAGACCCCACTCTCAGGCACATTCTATACTATTGTCAGGGTGCACAGATACAGATCCTTTTTTCCAGGACCATTACATAGACCCTATAGTCAGCTACTTTGCACAGATCCGCTACAGATTGCATTGCATGATGTCTCTCTCCTGGCTACTTCTGCATGGAAGTAGGCACATTGGAAGTGCAGAAAAATATATGGTCGTGGAAGGGAGTGGGAATGATCGTGGTAGGGAGTGGGAATGACATGCATTGATGTGATGGGTGCGTAGTTTGTAGCTCTAGTTGCAAATGGATTGTGGATTGTGTTAGGGGACAGGGTCAACAACAGCACTGGCTGCCCCTGAAACTATGATGGAATAGTAAGATCATTTTGATCATTTACACAATCATCAAACTTTCTTTCACTCCTTCATTTTTGTCTGGCTTTATAGTCTTGAAAGGATCTTCTCCAGTAGTAAATGAATGAGTTATCTCACTGTGATGAAAAGTTTCTGTAGAATTATAAGACTGCTAACCTAGGATGGCAAAATATCAGTGAGAAATGTCTAATTTATAACATATTGCTCTATATATACCGCCTTCATTAGGCAAAGCTGTCTGTTATTCATTTATGATTATAACCGTGCAAGCAAGCTATGTAGAAAATGACGAAATTATATTAATAATTACCACTGAAGAGGTATAATAAGAAAACAAATATATATATATATATATATATATATATATATATACACACACATATATACACACACACAGTATATATATATCTATCTATATATATATATATATATATATATATATATATATATATATATATATATATATAGGCACATACACACGCATACACAATAAAGAAAGTTCTCTGCACAAGATAAATTAAGGTTGTATGTTTTACAGTCCATTTATGGGACAATAAATATTATCTGTTAAATTTGTACATTGAAAGGCTTACTGCTATACTACAATAGTGCACGGTCTAGATGGATCAAATTAATATAAAATAGCAATCTGTCAATGTGATTTAGCTCAGCTATTCCCTAGGGTGCTGCTATTAAACACTTAACACACATGATACCCAGTGTGCAGACGTGTGTGTATAATACCCGTCTAATTATTAACCCTAAGCACATAAGCGATAGTGTTTTGCACAGGATACTTCTGGGTCTTCCTCAACCCCGTTGGTGACATTTTCTATAAATGCACTAATATCAGGGAGGTAGACTAGGATGGTATTAATTGCCATACTACTCCCACTGAATGCATCCAAGACATTTTATGGCATTAATGTATTAGGATCTCATTTGACTTATCTTAAACACTCATTGGATTTATATAATCGTGAGTATTTGTGTATTGTGTTACTTGTTTTTAGTGGCAGTAAACCTTGCAACTACTTCCTGACACTGGCAATGTATTTATTGGTGTAAAATTGATCTTATAACTGCCTTACAGATACAGCATCAGGTTTCACTGCATAGTGCATACTCTTGGGTACCCGTTATTTCATCATTCGGCTACGTTTCTATGAGACTAATGACTCCTGAGGGCACGTCCCAGGAACAGGTTACCATGGGGAGGATGGAGAAGCACGTAGGGTGTATAGAAAGTATATACTAACAAACATCCATACGTGTCTATCTATTTCATATCTATCTTTCTCATATTTATCTAAGATCTCTCTCATATATACCTGATATCTACCTAAAGCATATCTATATATTTAGCAATCTATCTCATACCAATCTATAGATATATCTGAAATAAAAAAGGTGCCATTAGCCAAGCACTGAGCTCAAAAAGACTTTCATTCACCTTATATCTTGTTTATCAGTTTATTATGTTACATAACTAATACCAAAGAGGGGCAATATCATAAACCAATAATGATCACTCTGAAACTCCTCCTCAACCTGTATAAAACGGGATAACTTCTGGGGAAGCACTTGACCAAGATTCCTGGAGCAAAATGTCTCAAACCACTTAATTGTTACTTCAAACATTAGCAATACTGAGCAGACCATCAATAGGATTCATTTTGGGTTTGAACTCTGGAAAAAATAAACATTACATTCCAAATATTTGCTTCAGGGGATGTACAGAATAGAGAAGATACTAATCACTTATGGTGATCTTGTCAAAAAATTCAACCAATTTGGGGAAAAGTTTCAACCATAGTAAAGGCACAACAATCTCAAATGCCAAAGCATAGCTTATAAGCTTATATGTAGATGAGTCCAAGCTGCTCACTACTTGTATCCTAAAAAACTATCTTTTATATACCAATCAGATAAGACGCTCCAAAGTTGAACAATGTGTTTTGGAATTATTTTTAGCTCTTTTAAAATACATTAAAAAAATATAAAGCATAGCAAATAAAATATCTACGAATAGCTGTCATATGGTCACATTTTATAGTGTGTCCATGGCTCATACTTTCAATAAAGCTAAACTATACACCAGTCTACTGAAACAGTTAAATGTAAAAATATCTAAGTTCTCAGTTTCCTATTTACAATATCCATTCATACATGTTTTTCCTATTTGCAGTAAGACAAATATATTTGTGGCATAACATATGGAATCTAGGTTTAGTTCATTCATCAGTGAAAATATGTCGTCAATGTGCTTACAATAGAAATTTTAATGTATCGTAAGTTTGTATTTTGCTAAAAAAAAAAAAAAAAAAAAAAAAGAAAAATCCTCCTACCAGCTCTCATGTCTTACATGCCCCTGTGAATTAAGCTACATTGAGCAGACCATTTAAACATCGATTATTAGAACATATTGGCAATATTCGAAATGCCGAACAAGATGCCAAAAAAATTAAAAGTTTTATTACAGTCGCTAGACATTTCTTAAAGGCACATAATAGCAATACAAAATATTTAACAGCTTTTGCAATGGAAAAAATAAATCTTGGTGTTAGAGGTGGTGATATATAAAACAGGCATGATTGAAACAAGAAGCAAAGATGATCTTCTTGATGGGATTGACACATCCTAATGGATTAAATGATAGTAACATTTATACAGTTTTTCTTAAAATGATCATGTTTAACAACATTAAGAGGATTGGACTATGAAATAAGGACAAATACATAGTCTATCCTAGATAGGATTTTTTCATACTTGGGAAAATAAATATTTCTGCAGCAATAGGCTCTTGTCTTTATGAATTTTTATATTAGCAAAAAAAAAAAATATATTAAATCCTTAATACCAAAGGTAAATACAAGATTAATACTGGATCATAATTTTATGGTACATATATTTTTAATTATCAGCAGTCCTTTATTTCAAGTTTGTATCACATTTATACAAGTATATTTAATTTAAATTAGTTTTTTTATAACGAACTGAGATTTTTATAACGAATACATGCCACTTTGGTTATATTTTATGTACACAACTAGCACTTGAAGAAATAAGAAAAAGATTAATATCACATGAGTTAATAGAGTTCTCTATAACATAGTTGTTGACATTGAATTTTACAATTTAATATAATATTATAAGTCAATTAAAATTAATATTCACATCCACTTTTCACTTTATAATTACCAAACGTTTTACTTTTTACTCACATACTGGATGTCATATTCCCACACTTTTTTATTTACTTATTTTGATCAACAGGTAATCTATTTATTCGAATCCCTTCTCTGGTTACACAAATGTCAATTTATTTATTTATTTTTCCTTTTTAACACAATAGGATCATAATTAACTCACTTTATCAGAGCACCTTATTTAATTGCTATTAACAAATTCCTGTACATTGGCAAATGTATTAGATACTAATTGACCACATTACTCACCTTTTTGATCATAAATGTAAATTTTTTATTCTGAGTGATAAAGATAACTCCCTGTAAAAATTACTCAAATTCCAACAACATAATGGTAAAAAATCCTATCATTTTATTATGATATAATATATTTGTTAGTGTCTATACTAGAAAGTTTGACAGCTTTGACAGTTTTTGATAATCATGGACTGATGTTCCAATCTTCACTCCGAATACAATCAACATAACGCCGTTTCCTCTATTTACTTAGGTTGTGACGATTTCAGACCAATAGAAAGCCTGATAGGCGGAGTTAAAGTCTAAACCCTTGTTGATTGATGGATAAAACTGTCAATCATGACGAGAGTCACTCGTCCTGATTGGCTGAGTGATTATACGTCACTTGGCTAGCCTCACGTAGACAGTATTTAAGGATTTACATAGGGAGATTGAGAAATAATAGCTGTCAGTGATCCATTCGTTTTTTTTGAGGTTTCGCCATTTTGCAAAGATGTCTTTACTCCCATCTCCCACGTCTTATGGAATGGGGTGGATCACTCATTTTTCTTGCCAAGAGGAGGAGTTCAGTATATGGAAAATGTTCTGTGTTCTGAGTTTGTATCATCGAACGGACAAATGACTTGACCCCGCCCTGCATACCAATGCAGATCTCAGTCATAGATTGCGCAGCGATGATTTTTAATGCTAATAAGAAGTATTCAGAATTTTGTTTTTGCTGTTGCCAACAGGGGGTTCATTCTTTATAAAGTTTTATAGACAGTTCTAATTATTTGTTATAATGTGTGCAGAATAATTTGCAATCTTTTGTACCCACAGAAAACCGGAATATGTGAATGATTTACTGCAGTGAAGAAACTAAATAATTATTGTGCTTTCTTTCAGAAGTATCCATGAAGGAGAAAATTAATTTATCTATTAAAAATATTAAATTGTTGGACACCTGGCCAAAGATATTTAGATTTCTTAAAGGGTGGTCCTGATATTTGAACACCCTCTACCTCAGAATAATGAGAGGAAAAAGAAAGAAAAGCAGTACATTTATTTCTTGATATGTCACAATTCTGTAGCCAGTGAATACTAGGATTTTCAGCCACAGCTATATGCTAGGTGAAGTTGAAAAACATTATCTAGCATACACTCCTTAATACATTGAGGCAGTTGAAAAGATTAAAAGATTCTACCCGGCATCGGACATCTAAAATGATAAGAAATGTTTTCTTTTGTACTGAAGATAACACTGTTTTAGGATATTTAGAAGATAATTAGTGTACAATTAGATAGGTAGCAAAAGCATTAACTTCATGTTTAAGGTTTATAGCCTTTGCATCTATTATTGTGGGAAAGACACAGGATATTGTGTTGCAGCGTGGGTTACATTTGTTTGTCCCTCGTGTTGTCACACAACTCCTGAATAATGCACAGACTAGACATGTTTCTGTAGCAAGGTGTATACAATGGGAAATTAAAATTAAATTGCATTAACTCTTCTAACATTACAATATGCAAATGTCAGAATCTCAATTTTGCTACATCATTGCCTTAGAAACCTCGCATGACAAGGAAGACAATGAGCATTATTGAATTAAGTAAATGTGTAAGTTTTTTTCTGTATTACCAGACATTTATGAGACTACATTGGAGAATTTAGATTAAAGTTTCTTTACTGATGAAAATGTTTTATAGATAAATGTATGATGGCTCACTAGTGGCAGTGACAGGATGTGCAATCACTATAAATAATGAGATAACAGCACTCATCAGAGCATGTCAGCTAGGTAAAGGAAAACGAGTAAACATTTACACAGATTTATGTTACGCGTAGTAACTGAACACCATAGTTTATGATTTTGGAATTATTTGAAAACATAGGGGTTACCTAACATCAACAGGAACACCTGTATAACATGCACAAATAGTCAAACAACTGATAGAGGCTGTATAGTTGGCAAAAGAGGTTGAATCCATTAAGTGCCAGGCACATACCAAACAGACAGATCAAGTCTTACTAGAAAATAAACTAATAAAAAAGTGGAATTTGCTCAATCAATTTATAGGGTATAGCAGGTGCTTGAAAGGGAGGGGTTATCCTGAAAGGAACAAATATACAGAGAGATCTCCCAGTACACTGCTATAGCCAGCAATAGATGTGCCAGAAAACAAACTAGCAGACTCAGCAGCTCAAGAAGCAGCTTTTAAAAAAAAAAGGCAGCCAGATGCCCAATTGATGATTTCACATTTGAAAACTTACGACAATGTCAGTAAAAGGCTATATTGAATGAAATTAGTACATGGAAATTGAAACAATGTTATGAAACAAAGGATGAAATTTGGGTAGATATAGAAAATAAACCAGTAGCAGTAAAAATGTGGTTAGGCTGTACAGAAAGTGTTAATGGGTTAGTAAGTACACATGGGAGCAGATAACCAGACTAAAATTGTTATATCTTGTTGGAATGCCCAGACATACTACATATGCTAAGTTTAAATGTGAAATGGGATAATTTGTCTTAAGAACAATGAAGGAAAGATAATGCCTACTAAGGTCAGACAGTTGCCTAATATAACCTTTTCAGAGGTTACAAATTAGTGTATTGATTTTATTTAATTAAAAAGGAAAAAAGTTAAGAGGGTTACAGTATGTGTTAGTTGGTATTGATCGTGTTGGTGGGATGAGGCCTAGTTAACTGCCTCAGACATAGTACAACTTATTGCTAAGAAGATTTTGCCCGAATTGTTATGTAGATGTAGTTCACCCAGAGAGTGGACTCATTTCAGAGAAAAAGTGTTTCAAAGAATGTGTAATATGATGGGAATATATTCAAACTTTATACACTATATCATTCTCAAGCTTCAGAGAAGGTTGAAATAATAAATGGAGTAATTAAAGAATAATTAAACTTACTAAAGAAACAGGAATGGCGCGTCTTTAGTTTATCATGGTATTAGAATCACTTCTAAACCTCTTCTCAATCTCTCTCCATATGAACTGTTATTGGAATTCAGCCAAGATACGTTATTAATCCACAGACTTCAAGCTGCATCATGATCTAACTGCTCAATATGTCATACAGTTGTCTGAACAGTTGCAGAAGCTTCAGAAGGCCCAGAAGAACACTTGAACAAAGACATTCAACTAGAAGCACCTCGTTAGCCTGCACACAGAAGAGACAACTAGAGACTATTTTATGGTAAGAAATCTCTTACACTCTGGTTTCCTTACAGATCGATGGGATGGTCCTACTAAAGACAAGTTCTATAACGACTGATACTGCTGTAAAAGTTGCAAAGAAAGACATTAGGATCCATAGTTCCCATTGCAAACAGGTCAAAGACCCAAGCTTAAATGAACCAAAGGACTCAGAACTGAACACAGATAAAGAGACTGAGCTATGTTCAAAAGAATTCTTCAATCAAGATGGAAATGATGATGTATAATAGGCTACAAGGTTATCGATTTATGATGCGAAGAACCTTCAACCTTGTTGCCTGTCTTATAGGAACAATGATATTTGAAGCCTCAACATGTTATTTATATATTTTGGAAAGGAATTGAGGAGAAGTTGGTAAGGTGATAGCCCATCTGAAATATTAGATGAGGATGATTTTAATAAGATCATTTCTGCTACTTTTTAAAACAGGAAAACCAGAGAATTCAGAAATTGTAAAGGATTACCACCAATTCCAAAATGTATTTGTGAGTATTGTGGTTTTCCTGTTTTAAAAAGAAGCAGAAATGATCTTATTAAAATGACTATGACCACCTGACCTGGGTATCACATACACCCTGAGTTATGAGCATATGTCCTTATACACTATGGACGTGGTATCCCATATACCCATATGTGCCGTGTATGGGTGCACGAGACTATACAAAATAGTTTGCAGAGGGACCTCCAGAATTTGGAAACAAATTGAACGCCTCGGTCTGAGACTATTTCGAGAGGGCAGCCGTGCAGTCGGAATATCTCCTTCACGAAGTGAGATGCTAAGATGGGAGAGGAGGGCAGACCAGGAAGTGGGATAAAGTGGGCCATTTTAGAAAAGCGATCGACCACGACCCATATGACTGTACAGTTTTTGCTTGGTGGAAGATCGGTTATGAAGTCCATACTGATATGGGTCCAGGGTTCCTGAGGAAGCGGCAGAGGGAGCAGTTGGCCGGCTGGAAGTTGATGTGAAGACTTGCTTTGTGTACAGGTACTACAGGAAGAGACAAAGTCTTTGACATCAGAGTGTAGACTAGGCCACCAATAATTTCTGGACACTAATTCTGTGGTTTTGCAGATGCCCGAGTGACCAGAGAAAATGGTAGAATGGAAGTGTTTCAAAAGCTTGTGGCGGAGTTTAGGAGATACAAAGGTTTTCCTAGAAGGAGGAACAGGAGACTTGAGCTGCGTAGCAGACACCAGACATTAGGGTCCAGGATAGGATAAGACGGTTCATCCTCAGAGAGCACATGCGTGAGAAATGCACGGAAGAGAGCGTCAGCCCTTTTGTTCCTATTCCCAGGTTTGAAGGTAATACGGAGCTCAAAGCTGGAAAAGAACAAGGACCAGCGTGCTTGTCTGGGGTTTAAGCATTGTGCGGTTTGGAGGTATAGAAGATTTTTATGGTCGGTGAAGATTGTAACCGGGGGCCCGATTCATCAAGGTACGCAAACGCATACACATCTGCGTTGCATACTTTGAGTGACGCAAACACTTGCGCGAGTGAAATAAGCACCTCAAAAAGCAAAAACACACCCTCCTGTGGTCCTCTACACTTAAGGTACGGAAATAAGCAGTGCAAACGCAATAAAACACACCCACCTGCGGATCTTTAAACATGGTACAAGCACAAGCGACGGATCTCAACCGATTGACGGGAAGCTAAGCAATGTATACGTCATGCCCAATGTGGGAGGGACCAACAGTTTGTTTACACAGAACACAACAAAAATGCCTGGGGCTTATTTTTACGAGATAGCTCTTTACTCATTAATCCCTGGCAAATAACAATGATGTGGAACACTCTGAACGTTGTTTTTCCTTTGCTATTAGTTAGTGTGATACACACTTTTAACTGAAACACACATGGCCTTTCTGTGTTTTGGATATGAAATCGAGGTATAGTATGCACAAAGCATGGATATGGCTACCTTAAAAGCACATACATAATGACTCAATAAAAATGTATATGTATGTTGTACTAGAAATCCATCTGGCTTTTCAGGAAAATGCGTAGCATACTCTTCCATAAAGGATACACACACACACACATGATTGTATACAATATCCACACAGATTAAGGGTTTCAGTCTGGATTAGAATTTATGACTGTCTTTATGGGAAGTGGGAGAGCTACCCACTAAGCCAACCTGAGATGTGTAAAGACACAGAGAGCACCAACAATACAGCATGCGTGCTACACAGGCAAATGACACTGAATAGTACTCTTTATTATTCACACAAATTACTGACAAAATACCAATCTCACAGGTAGCTCACTGGTTAGCACTTTGGACTCACAACACAGCAGCCATGAGTTCAAATACAAAGCATACCCATAACAATTGTGTGGACTGGAATCATTATGCTAACAAGAAACACAGATACTTCACACAATATTTTGATTTGTTATACACGCTCAACCACATTGTAAAATATGCCCTCAGATTTATCCAGTATTGTTCGAAAATCATTTTTTGGGCGGTACTTTAGAAAAGCCTCAGGGCCCACAGTTCACATGCACATTATTATGTCCATGCTGAAATTTATTACTACAAATGGACTAAGAGGGCGGTGGGGGTTTGTAGGGGACAGCCTCCTTGGAGTTAAATGCAACATTGCCTGTCAACCAACTTTCATCTGGATCAACAGCATACAGTAGCATGGTGCTTTGCATCAGTTGCACCTCAGCCTTACAGCACTGGGGCCATGAGTTCAATTCACAAACATGCACTCATCTGTGTACAGTTTGGTTGTTCTCTTTAATGTGTGACTGGCTTTGGTTTGACACTTAAAGTTAACCTTGGTCTATCACTACAATGGCACATGATTTGGGGAACTAGTTAATGAGCTATTGCATTTGCCATATACCTTTGTTAATGACTCTTGCCCCCAGGGCACATTATTTATGTGTCAGCTATTACTACGGGTGGCCTACCTCTTGGAGGGGTGGATTGGTGGTGGAGGGCACATGTTCCTTTGACAGACATGGAATTAGCAAATGTAAACCTTTTTTTCTTCAGCTACTGCTTGTGCATCTTCTTGTCTTGCAAAATACTATAGCCAGCACCGGTTCAGCATGGTGGCTTATTATTTAGCACCTCTGACTCTCTGTGCTGGTGTCATGAGTTGGGTTCCTGACCATTGCCTTATGTGTATGGAGTTACTGTTCTTCCCATGTTAGTGTGGATTTCATTACAAAATACACTTTGTGTATCTTCATTAGCTGATAGCCACAATTAGTAGGGCTATAGAAATGTTGACATGATGATGGATTTGTGTCAAAAATATGTCGCTTAAATGTTAGTTTTTTTGGAATCCATGTCCATTCATTATTGACCTTAGACCCACATGTTGTGCATTTGCCATAGATTAATAAAGACGCACACACCAATGATTTAGTTTGTCAACTTTTGATTATTGGTATAAAATTACAAAAAAATAAACTATTTACATTTCGCCCAAAAACTATTTACAGATTAGTTACCTATACAAATATGCCCATGCCCTTATTTTTTTTATCTTTTTGATGTATATTTTTTTTTTTTTAATGTTTGTGAATTCTTTTTACATATTGGCCAATCTTGACCTGCAGTTCTGTGGCCGATGGGGAGAGGGGTGGAAAGGTCCAAGCTTGCTCCACATGTGCTGTAAAACAAATAAAGAAACACATAAATCCATGCCACAGTAATTTACAAAGCAGACAGGACTTACTACAGATGTGTACGTTACATAACTTTAAACCGTTAGGCCTCTTGCTACAAATGCATTTGCCCACCCACTAGACATTGATAAGGCTTTTGCTTTGCATTTTTAGCAATATAAAAAAAATCTGGTGTGCCCAGGGGCAAGGGGCGTGGACATGGTCGTCTTTACAGCATTATATGCCCCAGGGCAAAGCACTGCAGTGGGTCTCTACCTACACAACCACTCACAGGAAGTTAAAATAATTTGGTTTAGATTTGAAGTTTCCAAAAAAAAAACATTCATATACTGACAAGTTGACAAGGCTATCGCCCACATTTGTGTTGCCCTGCCCTGCGTGCCCATGTGTTATGATGGGTCTGGCTGTGGTTTGAGTGGTTAAAGAAATTTACATTTGTAGGGCCATTTAAACCTGTGACATTTAGGTCACCATTTAATCAACATATGTGTAAAAGCAGGGATTTTTTTCAAGGATAAGGGACATATCAATGATATTCAATTATGTCCAACACTTATAGCAAATACTTACTATCTCCAAAGGCCTCTACCTCTTGGCTGGCCGATGCTGCCCCCTCCAGCACCACCACCGGCAGGCGCAGCTGGTCCTCCTCCTCCTTCCCAGCCACCACCGGCAGGTGCAGCTGGTCCTCCTCCTCCTCATCCACCAACGGCCGTGGCTGCTGCTGCTGCTGCTCCTCATCCTCCGCATCCACCACCACTGCCTCCTCCTCCTCTGCCGCCACCGCCACCTCCTCCTCCTCCTCCGCCTCCATTACCGCCCACCGGCGTTGCCGGCGTTCCCAGCATGTCCGGTCTGTTAGAAAAAAGGAAATAAAAAAAAGGGTCATGTTAACACCTTCACCAGCTTAATAAACCGATAGTATTATGACAATCAGCTGATCATACATGTTTAATAAACTTTGCATTGCCAGCAGACAGAAATAGCTACTACCAAAGCAAGGAGCTAAACATGATGAAGATAAAGCATTTCACATGATCTGTCACAAATGTTTGTCTTTTGCATAGAGATGTGGAAATTCTTAGTGGCCTAGTGGACAGCGCTTTGCTCTAACAGCACTGGGGTCAGGAGTTCAAATCCCTGATTATTGTTTCATCTTTCTGGAGTTTGGTGGTTTGCTCAAAACTTGCATGTGTTGTCTACCACACTCCACAAACATACTAGTGTGGGGGTAATTTTGTTTTTTGAGAAATTGCCAGTAGTCTGCTTTGAAATGTTAGGGAATTTAATTTTGCAAACTCCCATGGGGCTAGTAATGATGTGAATTACTTCTCTTTGTACAGCGCCACGGAATTATTGGAGGGATCTCAAATACTTTGGATGATGAGTTTACTTTTAAAATCATCCTTTGTTGAGCATTTGGAAATTTGACTCTAGTTACCATTTTTAATATTTTTTTTAAAGATAAAAATGTCACTTTTGTCAATTTAGCATAATATTTTTTAGGCAATATTAATTAGTGTTCATTTACATTTTGAATGTAAACACCAGAAGTGAAATTTTAACATATGAAACATTAACCTAAACTTCTAGTAACACATCTAATAAAGACAGAGATACAAATATTTAACTAATGGTGGTTAGAACTGTAATTGGAAATACAATATGAAATATCATGGAATATCAATTTGCGAACTCCATGGCTAAAATGGTTATTGTACTTAAAAATGATGTTGCCGAATTTAAATCATTATACTGAGTACTACAATTTA
The DNA here is from genome assembly GCF_038048845.1 of Mixophyes fleayi. NCBI lineage: Eukaryota > Metazoa > Chordata > Amphibia > Anura > Limnodynastidae > Mixophyes > Mixophyes fleayi. Next base: position 783,173 of record NW_027446695.1, on the reverse strand, counting down.
TTAGAATAACTCCTGACATTAAATATGACTTTTGCCTGAAATTGCACGTTGAAGTCTTTTAATTACACTGTTGCTGCTATTTGACAGATTGGCTCTGAATAACTGATCTATTTTGTAGCAACATTTGTAGCTGTCGAAACAGACCATGGACTACATTGATTGTTTCCGTGGGTACAGATGTTGCTGAGGAGGTCATTATTCACAGTTTGGCAGAAACAGTGCATTTTTGAGCTTTAGCAGACAATTTCAGTCAGAAAGTAGTTATTCTAGTAAATTGTAGTAAATAGCATAATTATGTTAATTAGACAATATTATTTTAGAGTGGAGTTTACCCTTTAACCTTTTGAAGTTCTATGGTGGTCAATAATAGCACAATTTAATTTAGTTCTTTCTGCTTTCAAAACCAGGGATATCCGACTGACAGATCTAAAAGGCTTTATTTGTGACATCTATCTTTCCGTTGAAAAGTCATAGTGCATTATATCATTTTTAATATGGAATTTTGCCCATATGCCTTCTATATATCTGTCCATGAAAAACATAAACACCAATTCTGCTTAATGTAAACTAGTGGATACATATGCAAATATGTAGCTCTTCTATTACTCTGTATCTATATTCAAATGGTTGAGTTTCATCAATGTGTAACTACAGTAGATTACAGTTCTCTAAACCCTGATGGGGTTTGTCTAAAATTGAGGTTTAAAAAAAATTACGTGACCTTTTAAGTTAAAAAAATAATAATAATAAAAAAAAAATTACGTCAAACCGCAGAGAACCGGTTGTTTTAAATAAGCTGCAATTTATGCTGTGAGTTCCACTTCTTTGATTTAAAGTGAGGGACATTAGGCCCCTCACTCTAGAGAGTGTACTACACTGTGTTAGCTAGCAGCCAGTCGGCTAGGACTTTGTTTATGCTTTGTTATGTCTTGCAAGATGCGGAATAAAACTAGCTGAGGCTATTAACCTGAAACGTTGGACTTATGTCAGACACCTGCGGTCATAACCAGTTGCCCACCAGCAGAGCAGAGTGCAGGTACCCAGAGATGAGTTCTATGTATGACCATTCTCGACCTTCTGCTAGCCGAGTTTTAAACACAGAAGGTCAGAGAGATGACGCGGTGTCTGTCCAAATGCTATCCAGAAACAGTGATGGTTCCAGGGCATATAACAAAAAGCAGTACTGCCTCTACTGTGAGAAGCCCCTCTTAAAAATTGCCCAGCACATGGAGAATGTTCACTGCAATGAGACTGAAGTAGCCTGGACCCTAAAATTCTCCAAGCACTTGAAAGAAAGGTGCATGCAAATAGTACATCTTGCAATAGGGGCAACTTTGCACACAATGCTGAGGCAATGAGGTCAGGCCGTGGCGTTCTGGTCCCGCGCAAACTTCCAGATAAAGAGATGTATGCTGAAGGCTTCATGTACTGTGTGGCCTGCCAGGGCTTGTTTGTAAGGAAATACCTGTGGCGACACATGAAGAGATGTAAGCTAAACCGAAGGGGCAACAAGCTCACACCTGACAAGAACAGAGTCCAGTCACTGTGCACCTTTGCTCAGCCTGTTCCATTTGACAGTGGTGGCTTTTGGAAGCTCTTGAGTGACATAACCCAGGATGAAGTCTTACTCACAGTCAAAAATGACAGATGCATCATGCAGATGGGACAGCATCTGTTCAACCGGGTCGGATCAGATGTTGGCAGGCACGAGTACATCCGTCAGAAGCTTAGAGAAATGGGCAGGCTACTGCTACAGGCCAGAAGAGCTACCCCTTTGGAGAGGATGGAAGACTTTACTGCCCCATTGAGCTTTCTGCACGTAGTAGACATGAAGCTGGTAGCTGGCTATGACGAGGAGACAGGTACATTTAAGATGCCCTCGCTGGCACTCAAGGTAGGGCATGGCCTGCAAAAGATAGCGAGCATTGTGGAGTGCCGAGCCATGATGGAGGGCTGCACTGCTGCGGTTGAAAACACACGAAATTTCAGTAAGCTATATGAGGCGAGATGGAACAAGTTGACCTCTTCAGCTGCCTTGAAAACTCTTAAGGAGTCCAAGTGAAACATGCCTCAGCTCTTCCCTTCCACTGAAGATATGAAAAAGATGCACCTCGATGTGAAGCAGCAAGCCTACCGAAGTGGTCTAACCACTGAGCCTATGGTTAACCACTGAGCACTACTTGCAAAAGTCACCATGGCACAGGTGATCCTCTTCAATCGAAGAAGGGAAGGGAAAGTTTAAAAAATGTTGGTTGCTGACTACCTTCTCCTCAAGAGATACTTCGGAACTCCATGAAGATGTGGTCCTAGCGCTTTCCGAGGTTGAGAGAAAGCTCTGCTGGTACTTCACTCACATTAAAATCCGAGGAAAACTAGAGAGAAAAGTCCCCATCCTGCTGACACCAGCCATGCAAGCTGCAATGGAACAGAGGAAGTAAATCATAGTTGCCTACTCTCCCAGAATGTCCAGGAGACTCAATAATTTATGGGAGTCCTCCAGGAAGAGAGCAGGGCAACCTCCTTCATTAATGAACTGGGTGAGGCAGGGTTTAGAGACACGATTATCACATAATCGTGGCCCTGCCCCCATTGTAATTGGGCAAAAGTGTGACAGTTGCTTAGGGGGCGGGTCCAAAATGATGCAAGTTAACAAGCCCCGCCCCTACACGCCGACCTCCTACGGATCTCCCGGAGGCCAACATATAAAAATTGGCAAGTATGAAGTAAATGCAAACATGGAGAGAACATACAAACTCCACACTGAAAGGGCCTTGAGTGGAATACATCCCACAACTCTAGTGCTGTGAGGGAGCAATGCTGACCACTGTGCCACCAGACTGCCCAGGCAACAATGATAAGAACGTCTACGTGGATGATATAAAGGTGTAGATGAAAAACAGAAAGAAGATGGAAAGACAAAACAGTGTATTTAGTAAATGTTAGAGGTTGCATTTTACAAACCGTCCAATATTAAGTTGTCTACAAAGAGTTGAATGACTGACTGTTGCGGAATTTATACAAATGGGGAAATAGCTCTGGAATTACCTTTAGGCCGTTCTGTGCCCCTGTTATAGAACAGCAGTTATTTAAAGTGTATATTACGCTTAAAGCCATGATCACACAGAGCGTCCTATAACACACAACGGTGTCACCTTCTCTGATTACCTACATTACCTACATAGTTTACTGCATGACACCATCATTTACTTTAAAAGTTAGAATAAAAATAATAATTTTATTTATATAGTGCTTTCCTCCCAATAGGAGTCGACTCAATTTATATTTGCAGATTAAAAAACACATAATACAAAATAAACATATAAAGGATTAACAGAGTACAGAAAAGAGATCTAAGTGCATGTGTGGTTTTCTTTTTGGAAAATAAGGAAAGCATTGATTAAATACTTGAGTAAACAGGCAAGTCTTTAGTCTGTTTTTGAAGAGTCAGGCCCATAGGCAAACCGAGGGGAGGGGGGGGGGGGGTTCCTAGTACCTGGAAACCCCCTCCAAGCCTGGGACACTGTATAATTGAGGTGGCTGGACCCTGCTCCCGCTTCACACAGTTCTGCTTGAAAAGGGACAGCTGTGTGCACCTAACAGTAGAGCACGTAGCATTTCCCATGTATATTATGGGGATAGGAAGAGTTGGAGAGCAGTCAAGCACTGTCTAAAATTATCACCATGCCCCCATGCATGCTGGTCACGCCCACTGGCGGCGTGGTGTGGAAACCCCCCTCTACAAATCCTGCATTTGCCCCTGAGGCCCTTGCGAGTTCCAGAGAGTAGGAGCCCCACATTTGTGCCCCAAATTAGATATGGGAGATTCTAGGTAGTGTTAGTAGTCTTTTATCTGCTAATCAAAGTCAAAGAGTGGCAGTATAGGAGATCAGAAGCTGCTTTAAGTACCCAGCACCCTATCGTGTTGGGCTTTGAATGTCAATAATCCAACCTTCAAACAGATTCACTATCTTATAGGCAGCTAGTAAAGGGAATGGAGAACAGGTTTTATGGGCGCTGGATAAATAACAGCCTGGCTGCTGCATTTTGTACCAGATGCAAGTGGTGAAGTTCATTTTATGGGAGACCCAAGTAGAGTGCATTGCAGTAGTCCAAGTGTGAGGGTACAAATACATGTTTGAGTGCAGGAAGATCTTCTGAGTGTTACAACTTCAGATTACCTGTATCAATCACGATTAGTGCTGGCAGACCAGAGGCGCGGAGTCTAACGGATTCCCTGGTGTCCACCAAGAACCGCCGCAAGGCGGGATGGGCTTCGCTGCCGGGAGTCCGTAGTTCGTGGCCCTCTGGACTGCTTCAGGATGTAACACAAGGTCTGAACCACTGGAGGGGGCCTCGAGTGGAATGAAGGAGCCGCCGCTTTACAGGTGGAGGAAAAAATAGGCCAGCTGGAATCGATATGTGGAGATCAGGCAGAGAGTAGTCAGACAAGCCAGGAACTGGTACACGGATATCAGGCAGAAAGGTATACTAGGAGAATCCACGGACTTGCTCAGACAGGCAATACTTATACATGGTTCTGGAAATAAACTACACTAGGAGAATCCACAGACTTGGTCAAACAGGCAATACTGGTGCACAGGAGATCCAAAGGAATCCAGCAAGGAACGACAGGGGAGTCAGAGACGCAGCAAACTAGTTGCACTGACACCGAGCAAGTGTCAGTGCAGGTTTAAATAGAGAGATTCAAAATACCCGCCCTGGAGACCCGATCATGTGACCGCACGAGTGGCCAATCAGCGCAATCCGATCCCCACTATCCGGAAGTGCCGAGCGTGGCACAGAGAAGCCAGCGTTAGAGCAAGGAAGGATAAGTAATTGTTACACTGAGGCATTCAAATACAACACCAAGATTCCACATATGAAAAGAATTTTGCTACTCTGAACCCCCAAGGTTAGCCCAGTTGGTTGGCCAAGCTGAAATATTGATGTGGAATTCTATTTTATGTAGTCTCCTGAATCCTGACTGGTTTCCAGTTGGGTTGCAACCACTTTCTCAATATCCTTCCCTAGAAATGGAAGGTTTAATACTGGTCTGTAGTTATACAGTCCAGGTCTAAAGACTGTTTTAGAAGAGGTCTGTCAACTACTTAGTGTCACACACCAGGCTCTCAGGTCCTTTCACTTAACCCTCCGCTGTCTTTCTAAGCTGTCCCTACGGTCCTCAGGCTCTGCTGGTTTCAGATATCTCTGGAAGATGCTGCCCAGTCTGTCTCCACTCCGGAAATCCCTCCAGAATCAGTGTATGGGCACTGCCATCTTGAATTCGGTCACATGATTCCTCTCAGCCAATCAGGGGATAGCAGCCTCCACTCCAGGTTTTCCTTCAAAACCAGTTCCTGTGAGCTGCAACCTTGGACCTATTCACCTATCCATCCCAGCAACTCAGAGTGCTACTTTAGCCCAGCTGACTGCAGTCTCCAATCAGGAAACAACAACTAGTATAAAAGCAGTTCCTGGAGCCTTTACCTGTGGTCAGACATTGTATTTTCAAATGCCAACCTAATTCCCAGCAGTCGGCAGTGTTTTCTATTGTTCCAGCTTAGACAGTGCAGTCTGCATTCCGACTCCAGTCTGGTTCCAGCATTCCGGTTCCAGTTCGGTTCAGCATTCCAATTGCTGCCTGCTCTCGTCTACTAGTCTATCACCACCTGTACCAGTCCTTTCATTTACATGCAAAGGAACATAATCAGGCCACCCAGGTTTGTGTACGTAGCCACCAGCCTAACTCCAGAGACACAACCCAGTCTGGGTACAGACAGATCCCCAGGCGTGCCACTTAATGGTTGAGGAACAATGCCTGCTTTCAAAGAACATTCTACTGTTTTGGCAAACGCTAGACCAATTAAATCAATACGCCCTATTCGAAGGTTTGTTGGTGCTGGGTCCAGATCACAGGTGGTGAGATGCAACATTATGGTAACTTCAACACCCAGGTGGTCAAACCTAACCCATTAAGCTAGACAGCCCACATTCGCATGCTTGGACCCTTGGCATTCATTTGAGGGCACTGTTGGGATTCCAGTCTGGATGGAGGATACCTAAGTAGCAAAGAAGATTGTAAACTTATCGCACCTTGACCAGGAAAGGGTTGCATCAGATTGTAGACATGCTGGTCTACAAGGCCTACTCCACTATATGGAAAAGCTGAGCTGGTCTGTAGTTTGCTGCCATAATCTCACTTGGCAGAAACTCTGGCTTCTTACGGGTAATTATGGATTGGTATTCTTCAGCATGCTTCATTAGTTTTAGATTATCCTCTACTACAATATTTTTGTGGAATGGTATCTCATTGATTGGTATTGTTCACAAAGATCCCAATTATTCACTCAGAGTAAAGACGTTAAAAAAACTCTATATATCTAGCAAACATGCTGTGATATAAAATGCATAGTACAGACTAAGGAGAACAATTATCACACTGAGATGTCTGAAAATAAAGACAAACTTATCTCCCGTAAGAAAGTCAGCCAAGGTCAGCACTGTCCAATTGCAGTAAATACATTGTGAAACTCCCATCACAATGCAGATAAAGATTCTTATTAATATAGACAGGACATTCAAATCAATACAACCTACAAATGACCATTGAGCTAATGATTCGTAGAATTAATATGCCATAAGGTCACATTCTCTCTCTTGCTGACAGAAATAGTCTCTGAATGCTTCAGTTAGTTGATATTAACGAAATGTATTGACGGAATACAGGATTCTTCAGCACTCTCACATTCTAAGCTCAATGAAGACTTATCACCCCAGCCACTGAAATATAATAACCAAAGAGGTGAGAATGTATAAGGGCGGGGGGCAGTGGGACACAATGGGCCTGATTCATTAAGGAAAGTAAAGCAAGAAAAATTAGTAACTTTGAACCTTGGCAAAACCATGTTGCATTGGAGGGGGAGGTAAATTTAAAATGTAAGGACATATTTACAATTGGGGTAGGGCATGTCCTAGATCAACTTTTAAAATCAGTGTAAAAATAAAACTATCAAGTATTTGCATTTTACATGAAAACACAGCCACTATTTTCCTTATGTGCAACATATTAAACTCATTTGCACCCCTTGCATTGCAATATGGTTTTGCCATAGTTCAAAGTTACTCATTTGTTTGCTTTACTTTCCTTAATGAATCAGGCCCATTGTGTTCTGGATCATGTAAAGGAGCGGGTTGTAGTCTGTGTTCTAGAGAAAACATGTAAAGGGTCTTTGGGCTAGATTTACTAAGCTGCGGGTTTGAAAAAGTGGGGATGTTGCCTATAGCAACCAATCAGATTCTAGCTGTCATTTTGTAGAAGGTACTAAATAAATGAAAGCTAGAATCTGATTGGTTGCTATAGGCAACATCCCCACTTTTTCAAACCCGCAGCTTAGTAAATCTAGCCCTAGGGGTGAATGTATCAAGCTGAGAGTTTCCAGCGGGTTTGAAAAGTGGAGATGTTGCCTATAGCAACCAATCAGATTCTACTTATTTGTTTAGTAGATTCTACAAAATAGCAGCTAGAATCTGAATGGTTGCTATAAGCAACATCTCCACTTTGCAAACCCGCTGGAAACTCTCAGCTTGATACATTTACCCCCTGGGGCTTTAAGGAGAGCTGGGGGCACAAAAATTCTTCGGAGAATGATATCTAGTCTTAGAGCCTCCATTTGTACAGTGCTTTTCTAGACTGTAGGAAATGTATCTGAAATGGTTAAGTCACCTGTCTCTAAAACAGAACCATTACCAAGTATCCCTATATTGTGTTTGTTTATAATAAGTACCCGTAATGTGTATACATTTATTCAAATCTTAGTTCATTTATACTAAGCCAGCTGTTATGCATTTAAATGTTTTAAAAATGGGTTTATTTTCTGATTATTTTCTGATTATAACAAACTGAAGTGTCTCTTGAATGTATCTTAGTTTCCCCTTTTATACACGTACATAGGCTTAGGAGGCAGGTGTGTGTGTGTGTGTGTATGTAAGAGTCTTGATTGTAGTTAATGTGGAGTGACTAGCCAATTGCATTTGTGCCAGGGTATTATATAAAACATGTATGTTCTTGTGCTGCTCTGTACTGCCAACCCGATGAAGGTGGCAGCGAATAGAGGAAGGTAAGTGCTAAATAGAGTCTACTGGATACTGTATTTAGGAGACACTTATAGGTTGGATTTAACCCGTAAAAGACAATTCTCCATGAAACTCGCATGTAAAGAACAAAAAAACACAGGCATCCATTAAATAGTAGAAAATGTTACTTATTATAAAATATTATGATATTAAATATTAAACATATTACATATTAAAATATATAATATATTAGAATATTATAATAACATTTATTTTAGTTCTCTGTTAAACTGTGAGGCACAAAACTGCCTTGGAGGACCGTGTGCATCCGGCTGGAGAGCAGTGTTTCAGAGCATGTGAAGGGGGCTCAGACCCTGTGTTGTGGGAGAGCGATGTGCGTTTGTTTGGGTATGAGACTATATTCTACGGCATGCAAAAGGGGGAGGGCTCATATACTGTATTCTACGGCATGTAAAAGGGGGAGGGCTCCGACACTATATTCTACGGCATGTAAAAGGGGAACGGCTCATATACTGTATTCTACGGCATGTAAAAGGGGGAGGGCTCCGACACTGTATTCTACGGCATGCAAAAGGGGGAGGGCTCTGACACTATATTCTACGGCATGTAAAAGGGGAAGGGCTCATATACTGTATTCTACGGCATGCAAAAGGGGGAGGGCTCTGACACTATATTCTACGGCATGTAAAAGGGGAAGGGCTCATATACTGTATTCTACGGCATGCAAAAGGGGGAGGGCTCCGACACTGTATTCTACGGCATGTAAAAGGAGGAGGGCTCTGACAGTGTATTCTACGGCATGTAAAAGGAGGAGGGCTCTGACAGTGTATTCTACGGCATGTAAAAGGGGGAGGGCTCCGACACTGTATTCTACGGCATGTAAAAGGGGGAGGGCTCCGACACTGTATTCTACGGCATGTAAAAGGAGGAGGGCTCTGACAGTGTATTCTACGGCATGTAAAAGGAGGAGGGCTCTGACAGTGTATTCTACGGCATGTAAAAGGGGGATGGCTCTGACACTATATTCTACGGCATGCAAAAGGGGGAGGGCTCATTCACTGTTAAGTGGATGCACGGCGGTTTCGCCATTTTTCCACGTTTGCTCGTTGTCATCAGCTTGGTAGCTGTCCCGCAGTGCTCTTTCTCCACCAACAAAAGATAATTTAAGTTAATAAAACTGTGACCTCCATTTTTAGCCAGCTTATATATGTCTCCGTGTCTTTATTTCAGATAAGTTAGTTAAGTAATGGTGTTATGAAGGAGAAGAGGGACATACACAGTGAGCTATTTAAACAAAACACCCAGTGAAACAGTTGCTGTATAACCTCAGAGAAATATAAGAATTCCTTCCTGACCCAAAAATAGAAATCAGATTACTACCCTGGTTCAATCACACATATATTCTCCTCTACTAATTACAGCTGTAGAATACATTTGCAAGGGGTATCCAATCCATTTTTATGTTTTGTCATCAGCAGCTTATGTGGTAAAAAATTCAACAGCTTAACTACATTTACAGTAAAGAACCCTTATAAATGCTGATAGTGAAACCTTCTTTCTTCTATTCACAGTAGATGTCCCATTCTCATCTGTATGTTCCAAGAGTGAGAGTGTCAGTACTTCTGTTCTAAAGCATGTGATGAAGGCACACCAAGGCAAAACAATACAGTAAATAGAAAGGATATTATAAATATTGTCACCTAATAACACTCTGAAATAGGGGTGTACACCTCTTTTGGTCCAAGGACCGCAGTGGGAGATAGTACTCATTTGAAGAGGCCACAATAAAACTTAAATGGCTTAATCATGTACAATGTGAGAATTTACTTAAGGAAAATATTAATCTCTTTGTGATTATGTCATACCTCTCAGCGTTCTTGAAAAGTCTCCATGGGGACAGAAGAGTTGGAAAGCAATGGTGTACTATCAGAGGTGGCATGGCCATTCTATATAGTGGGTGTGGTCACATCACATAGGGAACGAACTTTGTCCCTCCCCTGTAACACATTTGACCTTCTTCATTTGTCCTCTATATTAACACATCCCCCCATATCTCTGTAGCAGTACATCCTTCCTGCCCTCACCCCTCTGTAGCAACACATTCTGCCCTCACCTCTGTAACAACACATTCTCTCTTTTACCCCCCTGTAGCAACACATTCTCCCTTCTACCCCCCCATAGCAACATATTCTCCCTTCTACCCTCTCCCGTCTCTCCTGTAGCAAAACACTCACCCTTCTAACCCCCTGTGGGAAAACATTCTGTCTTACACACCATCCCCCTGTAGCAACACATTTTCCCTTAAGCCCAAGAGCAGCAGAAGCACCCTCTGCCATACTTACCAACTTTTTACTCTTTCGCTCCGGGATCTCCCAGAGGGAAGGTGAAGTGTGAGGACGAAAGTGGCCCGGGGTGCAGTGAATCACGTCATTTTGCCCTGTGGCCAGATAATTCAATTCACCGCGAATCGTGCCATTAAGGCTCCCACCCTGCCCACTTCCTAGCGATGCGGGAGAATGGCCTTCTCTTCCGGGAGTCAAGGAGACCTTCTCAAAGTTTAGAAGTCTCCTGGACATTCTGGGAGAGTGGGCAAGTATACCCTAGGCTTTCTCACCGCTCGCCTCCGCTCCTGCCGCCCGCCCCGCATTGGTGGCATCTTCTGCTCTTCTGTCATGATCTGGCCTGTGACATCATAGCCCAGTGAGACCCAGTACAATGCAGTACAGATATCTACAGTGAAGAGACAGAAATACTGCAGTACTTGTGCTGCGTCCCACAGGCTGAATAAAATGGCCTTGCAGGCCACATGCGGCCCTTCTGTTGCACCACTGCTCTGAGAAATACAGAGTAAACATTGTTATACACTGTGCTGTACAATGATACAATATAAAAACAATACAACAAGCGCACATAACAGAGAACGCAGACCTTGTGTTGTAGAGAGTGTGTTAGGGTGTTATGAGATCCTGTCTTGTATAGTTTCCTCTGAAGCTGTCACTCAAATCTTGCATCTTTCTTAGAGAGAATTGCATATCACATATTTCCCCTCTCTTGTCTCTATTTACCTTTTATACCAATGAATGCTTTGACATGTTTTATATAGAATGTAATGAGATAAACAAGGCAGACAAGATTACAATGCTTATGCACAAAGTATCTCTATAAACGGAAGGAATTACTGACTTTCCCATGAATTGTTATTATATCCGAGACACAGCTGAATTCTCACAGTTCCCCTCAGATGTAATCTTTTCAATTTGCACCATTCTCCCAATTCATGAATATTTTACACAGGTCCGCATAACTCTAGAACTGTACCCAGAATGTCAGAACGTAGCTCGTCTAATCTATGGCAGTTTCTGAACACTTTCCCCTCACAATGGCCATCCATTGCATTAAGCACAAGATATGTATTAACTGCTGTTCAGTCTGGGTGCTAGAAAAATATGACTATATCTAGAACATAATTCTCGCTTAGTTTGAAAAGTAGATGAGGAGGAAGTAAGTGAGAAATAGTAAAAGAGAGAATGTTATTGTCAGTGGGAAATTGGGATTTAAAAGAACGATAAACCTAAAATACAAACATGACTTGTCTAAAAAAATAAAGTTCACAAATATATGGGTAAAAGTTTCTCATACTATTTATCCATGTTAAAGCCATATGTTATTAGATAAAGGAAATTCTCTGTGATGACTTCAAGTGGGATATGGCCCCTGAATGCCCCTTGGATGAGGTTTTCTACTAGATGGGTATTTAACACTAAGATTGCCAATACTTGCACAGGTGACAGATCGGGACTGAATTTACATCAGTGGAACTTGTAGGCACATCGGTGGAACATGATGGTCAAGTTATAGCTACTGATCAAGCGGGTCACATGGGCAGCATCATATCTGGAGAAATTCTCGGTGACCAGTTACCAGAAGGAACAACACAAGTTGTGGTAGTTGAAGGCTCAATGGAAGAAACAGATGTCGGAGAATCAGTCGCCATATAGCCAGAGAGTGGGAGATTATGGGATGGGACAAAGCTTTTTTGGGGCGACGGGCCCTTGGAATCCACATAAGGGAGGCAGGAGTAAACATCCCCAGACTTTCCGCCTCTATTGTCACCCAGACCCTAGCAAAAACAGGACCGTTTCATAGGACACATTGAGCGATTTGGGCCGATAGGATCTAGATCTAATTTTATTAGGCAATTAAAATATAGTGAAGAAAAGGGGTGGATATTGTAGCAGAATAAATAAAACACATCACATACAATGGCTGGATTTGACAAAAATAAAGGTGGTGTATCAATGCATGCCATAGAATGAACTGTAAGATAGTCTGAATAGAGAAAAAAACAAAAAAAACAAAAAGAGCAAAAAATCCTTGGCTCTATGAGTCCACAAAAAAAAAACCACAACGTCTCTGAAAAAACACTTGCAGGGTTTGGAATTGCTGTCAATGGAGTATAAACCGATTAGGGATAAATCCAGAAATTCACACATGTCCACATTTGTCATGATGTACCTCAAAAAGAAGAAGGAAAAGAAAGGAAAAGAGGGAGGGGAAAAAAAAAAAAATTAAGGAGCGTTGCTGGATGAAGGAGAATCAAGGTCCAATGATCTCCTAGGAAGGAGATCATTGGACCTTGATTCTCCTTCATCCAGCAACGCTTCCACGCCGTTTACCAACACTAGCGTGAGTTTGGTGGTGCACACTCCGGTCATCACTTCATTTTTTTATCTTTTATATTTTTTTGTTTGTATTCTAGTTAGCTTTTCATGCTGTGCATGGTTTCATTGTAGTTTATTGTTATGGCCAATATTGGGTCTTATTAAACTGCTTTTAGTTAACCCCTCCTAGTCACATACGTTTGTTCAGTTTGAGAATTCCATTCCTTACTATAATATTATTGTGTATCAATCATAGCACATATTACCAGCTGATATCACCCTCTTTTTCCTTCTTTTCTCCTTTCCCTCCTTAATTCCCCCCCCCTCCCTCTTTTCCTTTCTTTTCCTTCTTTTTTTTGAGGTACATCATGACAAACGTGGACATGTGTGAATTTCTGGATTGATCCCTAATCGGTTTATACTCCATTGACAGCAATTCCAAACCCTGCAAGTGTTTTTTCAGAGACGTTGTGGGGTTTTTTTGTGGACTCATAGAGCCAAGGATTTTTTGCTCTTTTTGTTTTTTGTTTTTTTTCTCTATTCAGACTATCTTACAGTTCATTCTATGGTATGCATAAGTTGCTTGACTACATCTGTGACCTATCTTCTGGAATTTTCTTGTGGGTTCAAGTACATAGGAAAAACAAAACGTCCATTGAAATTACGTATAAAGGATCATATCGGAAACATTAAAAACAAAATCGAGAGCCATTCTGTATCAAAACATTTTATTGAAAAACATAATGCTAATACACAGTTTATTAATTTTAAAGCTATTGGAACATGTTGAATTAAATATAAGAGGTGGATTTGCTTTTTATATGATCACTTAGAAAATAATTTTAATACGGTTATATTATATACACACCCAAATGTAAAAATGTTCCTCTAAAATAGGTCATGTGACAAGGTGAGAGAAGCTGAGGTTCCGGATATGGACCTGAGATATGAAGATACCGTTGTAGGGTATGGTCTGATCATACATGTAGTAGAGCAGCACAAACCGCCCTGTGCTTCCAGTCTGCACGGCTGACCCCCAAAATTGTGCAGAATTGGAAGGTGACTTTAGCAGTCAGTGTAAAGGGTGTGGTTGCTGTGGCAACGGAACAGAGGATTTCTGGTTGTTGCCATAGAAAGAAGCTGCATCAAGGTTCCGTGTTACTGAATGAGCTGAACATTCCCGGGCTCTGAATCTTCAACTCGGCTCAGGAAATATTATATTGTAACAGAAAAATATAGCTGGTTATGGATATGTTTAAATAAAGGAGATGTTACATTGACACAAAATGCTTTAAAGGGATTTTTTTTTTTCCGTTTATAAAGGTTAAAATCACTGGAAAGTGATGGACAAAACAAGCTTTGGAAAAGATTTCACCAGTCTTAAGTGCATGGGGAAACCTCGCTGCGATCTCGGGATGGCATTAGCAGAAAGAGAGTGAGCTGAACATAATAATTATAATAATAATTTACTGAGGAAATAGGTTGCTCTTTTCAGTCTGGATCGTTGTAAAATAAATAGATATAATAAATATATTTTTTTCTGGGGGGGGAACCCAAAACAGTGGATATATTATAACATATATTATTAGATATATTGTAGCTACAGTATATTATTTTATTTATATGATGTATTTTTTTTGTATTACCTAGTCACTGTCATTGATCCATACCCATACCTCTCAACATTTAGAACCCCGAAAGTGAGAAAAAAAATTACACCCCCATGTTCTGCGCAAACTCCGCCCACAAACTGGCACATATTTTTTAAAACTCCACCCACTTCCCTATTGAGTCACACCCCTTTTGTGGCTTGCAAATTGGGATGCCCCTTCAAAATCTGGACCATTGGGAGGTATGAATGAACCATACCTCACACCAAAGTTATTCAGTATGGTAGTGCCCACCTCACAATGACACGACTACACCCCTGGGGCGTGTCTAGCACTTATAAATCACTAGGCCCCCCCCTTCCTTAAAAGCACCATTGAACTGCTGTACACACACAAGAAACCTCACATCTTCCTGCAAGACGGGTGAAACATGCTGACCAGCAGGGTGGTGAGACAAATCAAGACTGTCCCGCCAAAATTGGGACTGTTGGAAGATTTGCTCTAACTCTTCTGTGCATCAGATGCAGTCTATACTTAGAGGTGATGCAACCTTAAGCACATATTTGCCAACTCTCCCGGATAGTCCGGGAGACTCCCAGATTCTGGGTAGGTCTCCCAGAATCCCAGGAGAGTAGGACAGCCTCCCACATCCCGCATCTGCCCACTTCCTAGTAAAGATCCAAAATGATGTGATTCTCAGGGAATCGCAGCATTTGGCCCCACCCCACGCTGTAAAATGACACCATTGCATTGCGGGGAAAGGGCCAAAATGGTGCAATTTGCATAGCTCCAGCTCCCCCTGGCAGCTCCTGGGCGCCGACTTCAGGAAGTTGGCAAGTATGCTTAAGCGTTGTAAGCGATAGCACCCTACATTAGTACTTTTGCACCCTGTGCATGCTCAGTTTAGCAGAACAGGCTCTTGTGAAGTTCCGGTGATACAATCTTTGGGGCATATTCAATTGTTGGCATTTTCCGCCGCGGAAAAAGTATTACCGTTATTACGGTAATATTACGGTAATAATAAGCCGAATTTCAGCTCGCAGCTCCTTGAGCTGCGAGCTGAAATCCAGCGAGAAAGGTACAGTAATAACGGTATTTACGCGCACTATTACCGAAATGGCGGTAATAGTGCGCGCGTCGCGTTACTTTAGGCAGTAACGCCAACAATTGAATATGCCCCTTTGAGTTGCATCTATGCTTGGCCATGTCGCACTGTGTTTGTACATTAGCATTCCCTACAATTTAAATTCTATGAATAGAGCTGGCATGACAACAGTTAATCAATGGCAACGGGGAACATTTATGGCCGGATTCCGCTTGGCCAAACATGCAACATTTCACGACCAAACGGCGAACAAATGATTTGCCGGATAGTTTGGAGATCTTTGGAGATCTTCGATCATCTCTGCCCTAGGTATGTGCAGAGTTTACCAACCAAGGTGTGCCTGTAATGGAGCGACTTAAGGCAGCTGTCCAGGGGAACAAGTTTGGGAGGCAGCAAAAAGACATTTTCTTAATGCAAAAAGTCTCAAATACTTGCTTTAATCTTTGTAGAACTAATAATGCTTAAAGGGACTCTGACCTGAAAAGTGCATGGCATTTATACCTAGTACAGTATAGTAAGTTGAAGATACTGTAATTATTTGATGCAACTATATAAATAAAAAGATAGACAAACATTCTGCAATGAGACAGTGAATATATAACGGTCCCTTTTGTCCAGACTTCTCTCCCCTCCGACAGGAGCCCAGTGCACATTCCAGCTACTGAATGGTAAACACGATTATATTGTAAAGAAATATATATATATATATATATATATATATATATATATATATATAAATGTGGAAACCGAGATCAGTGAGTAAATGACGCAGAGCTGTTTCTGCAGATCACAGTTATCTGAAGGCTGAGCCGTAAATGCAAATGATATAGAAAATCCTGATAACATTTACAATACAGCACTGTACATTACATACTCATTTTGTTTACTATGCAAAACCCAATGCAGACCCTCAGGTCACACATAATATACACTGATCAGGTAATTGTATGACTCAGATTCCAGTTGGATCAGAATCATCGGCGGTTCCGGTGGGGTGGGGTAGGATCCAGGGGGCGTTCGGGGCATTCGCCCTATAGCAGCACAAGCATATATTTTAAATTACCAAGACGCAATCAAAGGGAACGGGGCCAATCGGGACCAGCCAATCAGAATGAGGGAGGGGGAGGGTGACTATGCTAAATTGCCCCCTCTAAGAATAAAGCCTAGGTCCGCCCTTGATCAGAATGAACTTTTCTTCCAAAAATTTGAAGCAGAAATGCACGGGTCACTTCCCCCTACACATGCACACACTCACTTACACACACTCTCACATACACTCACACATTAACATACACACAAACCCTTCACCTGTAAGTATAGTTATTTAAATATTTTGCAGTACATTAAAACAAACATGTTTGCAGTCATCAATAGACTCTGATTTGTAATTGGGGGTTTGCATTAAAATTTGTATTTTAATTTCTTATTTCAATTTTAAATAGTAAGACAAACAAGCATTTTATAACAACAAATAGTTAGTCGAACACTACAGTGGTAGAACCTGTGTTAATCCCTTGAATTTAGCTTGATCATTTTTTAAAGTTCCAGAAGAATTTTCAAACCTTTCTTCTCATATGAAAAACCAGTTCAAGAACCGATTTGTATCTGGGTCAAGCATTCAACCACTGTACTGCTCTACAGAGAATTTGCTGGTACCCCGTGCGTGTGCGTAGAACTGGAATTTTTATTTCAGCTACTAGTTCCACTGGTAGTACTAAAAATATTTATGTAAAGGCTTTTCTATTAAAAAATGTAAATAAAATAAATTATTGATATGTACATATATATATATACAAGTTAACCCGTGCATGATACTCATGCATTCTAGTGAAATCAAGCTACTTAAGGTGTTAAAGGTTTTTGTCATGCATTTGGGCCTAGCCCAGGCCTCCTCAGGGGAAGAGCGTTACTTCCCGACGTAAGCACCCTTTTTTAACGTGATTTTGTCCACGTCACCACCTCATCATTCTTCCCCATCACCTCATCCTTCATTTTCATCGCCACATCTATCCAGATGTCTATCCAGACACAGGGATCTCTCTCAGCGGTCCTGAGTATCACACACCTCTTGCTCTGTCACCCCCGGCAACCACCAACCACTCCCAACTGTCACTTCTCCTTCAAGAAATATATATATATATATATATATATATATATATATATATATATATATATATATATATATATATATATGTATATATATATATAACAATAAAAGATATGTCTGAGCAACACACTTCTCTCCAGTGGATAGTTATTGGCTCCAGTGTTTCTGGCTGCATTACAAAATCAGTGTTTGTGTCCACATTCTCAGACTGCTCCCCTGCTAGATTGGACAATCAGCAAGAACATGAGCAGGAAGATCATCCAGACTGCTCTGTTCAGATTCAGACCTGCTGCAGGACCTCTTTGCCTAAAGAGAATGTGACCTAATCGTGCTGTCTATGGAACATCATTTCAGATAAGCGGAAAAGTTTTTATTTCTGGTACGCATACATCCATATACATGTGGATTTGGTGACCCTTAATTTATGCTGAGGGACTTGTTATTGACAATACACTGGTCCTATGCTGTGGAATCTCCATGTTTGATACGTATACACCCCTATCACTTACACCTGGGTGGTATATATATTTTTTGGTCTCTGGTTTCCTCATCACTGGTGCTCAAGTCCCACTGTGGATTCGTGTATGACTCCATTTGCATTATTGTACTACACTATTGTGCGCCTCCTCCTCCATCTATGTACATATATATATATATATATATATATATATATATATATATATATATATATTAATCTTTATAAACACTTTTAACAATTAACAAATTAAATTAACAAATTAAAAACATCTTAGTATAAAAAATTTCAGCCCTTTCTGAATTTTTTTTACACACACACTAAGAATTTAGTAGGTCAGTGTATAACTCAGCCCAGCAGGTGGCGCTGCAGCTTGGTTTTATTTTTTACACACAGACAGACTAACACACGCCACTAGACATTTATATTATAGATACAGTAGCTATACCACCGCAATACTTGATAAATAGATTTCCCCATGCTGAACCATGAGGAAGCCTTTGCCAACGAGAACTGGCGGTACTAAACACCGGCGAGCTTCTCACTGGCGATAACAATGTTATCATATACACCTATATAGGGCGAAGTGTAAAAACTTTATTATCTATTGGCAGCAATACCCTGCTGTTGACTCATCACTCATATTAGTCTCTCACAAACTGTCATTCTCATTTTATCTCATTTAAATTCAGGGAAAAATAAACTTCTTATTTTACACTTGTAACTATCTCATGATTCCGATTGGCCTTGAAAATTGTGCCCCCATGTCTACTAAATGATATTTTACTTTTTATTACGCAGGAAGGGTGACTAGGAAAATCAGTAAACTGTGCTTAGGTACCCAATATAACCTGATTTTGGTAAACAGTTGCCTTTGTCAGGGAACTTCGTACATTTCTGTCACAAGGATAGATATTTCTTGACAGGTGGACATTCATGAATAACCAAAGATTGGTGATATTTTCAGTAACTACCCTGCTGTTGACTCATCACTCATATTAGTCTCTCACAAACTGTCATTCTCATTTTATCTCATTTAAATTCAGGGAAAAATAAACTTCTTATTTTACACTTGTAACTATCTCATGATTCCGATTGGCCTCCACTGTGCAATGTTCTGAGATAATAATGAGTGCAGTCAGTGACAGGACCGCTGCTGTTGTGGGGGGTGCAGGGCTACAGGTCCTAGAGGTTAGAGGGGCCCGTAGCCTTCACGCCCCCTGCAGAGAGTGGGGAACAGGAGGATGGGCAGCATCGCCGGGCTGCCACCCCAAAAATTCGATTGTGTTTTAACCCTATAAGCGTAATATTTAGAAGGGGACCTTTTAATGAAGCCATTGGAGACAATGGAGAAACGCTTTAAAGGTTTACATCGAATGTGGAGGACTTTTAACTACTTGTGTTAGAGCGTACTGCTGATTACTCTGTGTCTTGGACGAAGAACATTGGATTGATGAGATCAATATACCGGGATTATTTACTGCTTATCCTTTTGAGCTATCAGCGGAGGGACTTGTATTGAAAGTTCCAATTGTTGTCACTTTTCCTGCTTGCGCCCAAAGACTCACTTGACTAATAATAGTGGAACTTTATGTTCCTTTTCTCAGACCCAATTTGAATTGATCTCCTCCTTATCGAAGTATTATCTCATACTCCTTAAATATCATATATTATATTGAAGTAGTTTGTACTGTTCAGCTGCAAATGTAATAAATATAAGTATATTTTAATGATTGATACTGGTTTCTTTATATGAAGCCAAAGTTTTATATGACCTATTCTTGGTTTTAGCTATAGTGCACTTTTTTAGCGCTTCTGTCTGTTTCCTTATTATTGTTATTAGGCTAAGCAGTACATTTGTGCAAAAGCTTAATACGTGCACGTGGTAGAGACTGCCTCACTGCTATCAGGACGGTCGGGAGTTAGGTATTCTTACCTGTACTAGCCCAGCAGCAGTGTCTCTGGAAATTATTTTCAATATGTTGGCAACTATGACAACATTACTTTGTCCACAGTGTGTAGGTTGTAGGTGTGTAGCACTCCTGAACAATGCTGCACACAGTTCATGGCATCAACTTTAGGATAGGGATATTTTTTTCCTTGAATACATGGTCAAAGTAATTCATAGTAATTGTAACTTTTAGAGCTTACCTGCCCACTTTTTGAACCTCCGGAAGTAAAGTTTTTGAACCTCCCAGAAGGACCAAGATCAAGTCCCTGGCATGTTGACTGCAGAATCATCATTTTAATTTAATAAGAAAGGGAATTTAATTATTATTTTCCTCCACCATAGCAATAATCCCTTGGGCAAGATGGCACAAGAGACCTTCAGTAGGAACTTCAAAAATAGAGGGAACACAAACTGACCTCTCTGTACCATGCCATCACCCTATTAAAAGCAACCAGGAAGCCTCTCAGATGATGGTGAAGGCTAATGTTAAAGACAAGAGTGTCACTTCTGGAGCCAGAGTGGATGATACTCACGATAGATGCCAATGTTGCAGGGTGGGAAGCACACATTCAGGCACAAATAACACAGCACATGGTAACAAAATGAGAAAGTCTTCACATAAATGTTTTGGAAATGTCAGCAGTGTGAAAAGCAATTCAGCAATTTCATCTACATCTAAAAGGAACGTGTCTCAGAATATTCAACAGGACAGCGGAGACATTGTTTCTTACAAAAAGAATATATAAATATGTTTTCCTCTGCAGCAGAAAAAAAGAGCCAAAAATGCCTGAGGAATAACAAGCAGCATATGTTGTCCTCTTATATAATACCAGAGAAATATAACAAAATAGAATAGTTATAACAAAACCGGTTTGGAATATTTATCCAGTATGTGCTACACAATATCCAACTGTCACAATGTATTATATTTTATTATTCAATTCTGCCTCACTTGTCATTATTTATTTTGATCTAAGAACATAATGCTGGTCAACAGAAAGTCTACGTCTCGATTCAGAAAAGGTCAATGAATGAAACATTTGGTGTTATCAGTGATTGATGCTCATTTTATTCATATGGCTGTTACTAAACCCCCATTGCCAGCAGTAAATCGAGCATGTGATGCTCTTTATCAGAACATTGCTCTAGTCATATAGATATATTAAATATGTATGTTATCAAAGTATTTTTGGACAATATGATAGTGCCTACACTAACAGATGCTAACAATGTTTTGACTAAAATAAACACCTTAGGAATTACCTTAGATTGCCAACCTTATGATTGGCAACTGTCCGTAAATTTACTGACATTCAGTAAAAAGCAACACAGATTTCACTATAAAATATGCTACACCATTAATTGCGCCTCATAAGGGTGTATTCTGTAACTGAGGTTTAGGATACATTGGACTAGGTTTTGACCTCTGCCCTATAATATATGATTTTCAGAAACTAGCTCATATGAAATTTTAGTAAATTAGAAAGATTACTAGTCAAACAACAACTCTGGACTGATTTAGGTACTACTACTACTGTGGGAAGAGCAAGCAAATAAAAAGAGTGGTTATTTAATCAACCATGCATTCTCCTTACACAATAAAATGTGACTACAGCTGGGTACACATTACAGAAAATGACAGCAGATGCGATTTCTGAAAGTCCCAAAGAGCGTGCAGATTTATGTGTACACACTTACATGATTTACCTTCAGATCTGTGCTCTTCATCATAACCATCTGTTGAAAAGATCGTGA
The DNA here is from genome assembly GCF_038048845.1 of Mixophyes fleayi. NCBI lineage: Eukaryota > Metazoa > Chordata > Amphibia > Anura > Limnodynastidae > Mixophyes > Mixophyes fleayi. Next base: position 761,415 of record NW_027446695.1, on the reverse strand, counting down.
CTCTGCACACTCTATAGAGATCTGCCTACACTGCTGGTCGTGGGTGCGTACACACTTCCACATTTGCCCTACAAAGTTCCATCATTGATAGTGATTTGGTGCAATAAAACATGATCGCGGTTGTGTACACACTAATTCGATGTCAGACCTAACAGTCATTTATCGTGTGATTGGCATGATAGAGTTGAAAAATCTGTAAGGCCTGATTCATTAGGGCGCGCATTCTGAGCGCAACTCGTGCTCCGTATTCTATGCACCTATTTAAGCTTCATCCAAATTCATCAAGCCAGGGATTTCAAGATCCGTGGCCTGTTGAATTCAGGCGCAGGGCTGCGGTAGTACACAGGCGCTGCAGGTATGTATGTACCTGTCAGCATCTATTGAATCAGGCAGCAAACTCGAGTGTACAGAGCAACGGCCATAGGAAGTTACCTATCTTTCTGCCGTATCTCTTGCTCCAGGGGCTACTCTAAGTTAAACATTTACAGTAAACCCACTGGATCAATAAATTGTTAAAAATAGACTTTGGAAAAAAAACAAAAATGGGCGTGGCCAGACAGCAATGGACATCTGCTACTTTTTTAGGAGCTCCGTGCAATTGATCGGTAAAACCAACTATCACACGGTGCTCCGGGAGTGGGCGCTGACTTTTCCTGCTGGAAGTGAACTGCTGGGTGGCACATTAAACTCTGAGGCCTATTCCCTTGCAGCTGCCTCATGCCATTCCAGCTTGCTGGTCCTCTGCACTCCTTACCTCCTACCCCCACCACCGAAGTCTCCTCAGCACCTCACTGCTACAACCGAAGGATTCCTGGACCCCCCAGCTCCAGGCAGCTGCACTTGTTCCCAGTTGCAGCAGCATACATCTCAGGCTGCTGACACAGCACAAAACCTGCCACTGCAGTTGGATTGTCCCGGGCCATTTGGGCTTCCATTGGGCTGGACGTTTCAAGCTCAAGCACACGCACCAGCATCCCATTCAAACTCTGGGCATCTCTCAGGTACGTGTTTTTTAGTTGTATCACTTGCACCAGCTACAGTGCAGGTGTAAGTGCCAAGTGATAGTGAAGAAGGCTGTGTATGCATGCTATAACATGTGTTTGCAATTAAGAGCAACTATTTAAATGCATTTTATGTACAGTGGACATTAAGAACAGCCTAATAGATGAAGATGAATATTTCATGTTAAAAAAAAAGCAAAATAAAAACTAAAAAATGTTTTTTCAATGTATTCTTATAAATGCATTGTGTGTATCTAGTGTGTTCTGTCTGTCTGTCTGCATAGACTAGTGCCACATAGGCAGAAAGCACTTACACCCGTATTCAGCTGAAAACATGCGTGCAATTTCTGTCCGAATTAAAAAAAAATTGCATTCCTTGATGAATCAGACCCATTCCACACAAATCAACCAAAA